>NW_024582362.1:2788506-2865039 GCF_018398535.1 Haplochromis burtoni
TGCTGCTACCAAACTCTCAGGCTATGAAATGTACATCACACGTCCGATCTAAGGGAATCTCACCCAAATCCTTCCTTTGAATTATTGAAGAGGACCAAGCCAGCTTGACTCTGATTATCCTCCAATCAATATGCCTCGCCTCTCCTCCTATAACATCAAATGCCTCTGACGATCGATTCAGCCAATCAGAGGACTCGGTGCAGCTCGAAATGCAGAGTGTATTGTTCTGCATTGTTTACACTGACACCGCCTGGCGTGTATAATAGGTGTGTTTATGGTCAGGACAGACGTGATTGCTGATTGACTTAGATGGTCCCGTGTGTGCTTTAGCTGTCGGGTATGCCGCCGATAACGCCACCTGTTTGTTTCGTTCTCGTGGTTTGCAGGAGCATCAAGTTGAGCAGAGATTTCACGGAGTCTATTTTTCAAAGGCTTTCCTGAATTGGACACGCAGCGCCGTGCTTATGTTTATCTTTTGGCGGCGTGTGCGAGAGCGAATGACAAAGACAAGATGCAAGTACGCATAACAAGGAGACTGCTAAAATTGTTTTACACCTGATAAAGTTTGAATCCAGGGCGTTGCTATAGCTCACATGGTTGAGCAGGCGACTCGTATGCTGAGGGCTTCTGCAGGGGCTGAAGGGGCTCCACTGTCTTCCCGGTCTCTGCACCTTCCTATCAATAAAGGCAAATAAATAAATAAATAAATGAAGCTTGAATGAGTTGTAGAACAAAGACCCTTGTCAAAGATAACCTGAGTTGAGCACTAATAAAACTCTTTTAATTTCACTCTAACAAGCAATTTTATCCCGAGTGCGAGTCTGAGAGGCTTGCAGCGATTTTCTTTTTCAATCACAGACTTACAGGTGAATCAACACCTCACAACCGTTTTACAATAAGCAGACTGAATACAAACATACATCTGTAACCCTACAATTATACAAGACACACACACACACTCTCCCTCTCAGGCCCATATAATGGTTGCAGGAGGCTGCTCTGTTATTTGCGAAATGGAACAGTTGATGTGTGATTGTTGTCTGTCTGTACTTAAAAGCTGCTGGCTTCTTCTTAAGATGCTGTCAGGCTTTTGCACATTTTCTCCTGAAAACAGAGAATCCTCGCTCGATCGGCCCTGATAATTGTGCTATAACACAGATCACACGGAATGGGCCTCACGTGAAAGAAACACTTTGACGATGGAGGTATGCTCTGAATGTGTGTGGACGCTGGATACTTTGACTCAAATCGTAATTTTAGGATGGGCCTAAGGGTTTCAGGCGTTTGACAGCAATATCATACCGGACCAAACACCTATTATTTCATGACCGCGCACACACAAATACCTTCACTGCAGCTTGCACCAATCAGCTGCTGCATCTCTGCACACACATGCGATCTGCAGCGGGATGGATGTATCAGCGGGGGCCAGATGATGGCACTCTTCTCTCTGTACCAGGCTGCTGGATGCCCCCACCGCGTGCATTGACTGCATGATGCAGCTGGCCTCATTTTAATGATTTAAATCACTTGAGGTCCGTCGCCACACATTTTAGCGGCTTGACTGAATTTATCCTCGTTGATAGAGATCAGTGCCCTCAGCCCTGGACGTTGCCAGACTACAGTAGAAGGAGAGACCTCTCCGACTGACATGATTGGATACAGCTCTCCGCTCTGATTTTACTTTTGATCCCGCCGCTCTGACTCTGGCCCTGGGGACAGATGAGTGGAATGGAGCGGTAGAGATAGAGCAGAATGCCATGCACTCTTTTCTATCTCACTGGTCAGCCTTTTATACAGATGCAGGTCCAGAATGAATACTGTTGAAATGTACTCATGTTCTCCTATATTAAAAACAGGCATTTTGAATGCTCCACATAACATGCTGCACGTGAAGTACGGTGGCTTTCTGTAGTTAAACGAGCCTAAAAACACATTACTGCAGCGCAAAGTACAAAATTTACACTGGCAACAAATCACTTGATGATTATGTGTGTTTTAATTGGACCACAGAGGCACGTTCTCGATACATAGCAGTTAATCAGAAAGACTTGAGAGAACGATAATGCAATGCTGCTGCACAGAAAAAGGCTTCTGTTCCTGGAGTCAAGATAGGCTGAAACATACACACGTGTGTTACCTCCTCCTGTTCAACAGCAAGGCACTGCGAGGTGCAGGCGGAGGATGAGATGATACAAGTGTAACCTCTATAGAAGAGGTTTAGGAGCCTCCATAGCGCCATCACCATTCACAGGCTCAAGCAGCCCACATAGAGAAACACAACGCTGTGAAGTGAACAGCAGGTCATCGGCAAAATATCGCTTTTAGCCTTTGCACTGCACTCATTACTAAAAGTACATACACACAGGGAACAGGGACGCACGCCACTTTGCATGCATGCAGTCATTATAATGCAGAGACAATGTTTCTTACCATGTGATCGGGCATGCTCAGTTAATTCCCTCTGTTGACCTGGAGCCCAATGCACTATTGATTAGCAGGATGGCAGTGTGTGTTTGTGTTTGTGTGTGCCTGTAATGACGCATTGTCGAGCTGAAGCTATAACAGCGAGGCGTCAGAGGGCACCGTGGTGCGGCAAGGTCAAATGAAGGACGTCGGCGAGTGCTGCAGAATTAGAGCTGAGAGCCTGAGCGAGGGCCGTGCTGCAGAGGGAGAGCAGAAAATAGCACAGCTGAGGGAGACAGAGAGACAGAGCACATAAATAACAGGGCTAAGATTTCACCCTTCCCTCCATACGCCGTCACTTTTACTTCACAGGTAGCGCACTGTGACGGGTAGCCGCAAGTTTATGTCGCCTGAAAGCTTTTCACGAGCCGTCCCACCAACGAGGGATTTGCTCTGATAAGGCTACAGTGATTCCACCATAAACACAGACACACACATACACAGAAAAAAAGCCAGGGAGGAGTTTACACAGCAAGCTTTCCACAAGTTGCAATATTACACTCAGTTACACTCAGTTACATCAATGTTCATTTGAGGAAACTATTACCTTAAGAATTACAGCACGGCTGTTGCTGCATGCTGTATTTGTGGGCAAGTGTACAAGTGAACTTCAAGAACTGGTTATCCAAATTTAAGTTATTAAAAAAATACAAATACACAATACAAATAGATGCAGCTGCCTGATAATTTTGTACTTTATCGGTATATTATTCATTGCTGAAACTGTATGAAAGAGGAGAAGCTATAGCTAAAGCAGAAGTACCTCAGAAGTACACTTTAATCAAGAACTTCAGTTAAGGTTGTCACCAGTAATTTCATTTTTGTCCTGTGTATAATCGTGCCACAATCATTTGTTACCATTAAAATCCCCTGGACAATTAAAATTATTAATACTGATTTAATGCAGCATTATATTTAATACTATTTTTTATATATACTGTACAATAACGCCCCAACTTTCTTCAGTTGTCTTTCTTTTTGCAATTTCTTTTGCTTTTCTGCCTTTACGGTTACCGAATTTGTCTTTTTTTCCTTTACAGTGTCATCTATCATGGGAAATCTGACCCATATTGTGTAATTAAACGATCGATACCTCTGAAATAGTGAGGGATGTGTCGCGGCCCGAACGCCAGCTACCATGACTGATTGGGATCCGTTGTCTTAGATCTGAGTTGCGTCCTCTGCGGGGCAAAAACAATCAGAGGACACTCCACAGAAAGTCCTGCAAAGGCCCGGGAGCCACAGAGGGCATGACAACTTCTGCAGGAAGTTGAGGAACGTGAGGAATTTTAATGCGGAATGTGAGATATATTTTCAATTAGACTGCCTAAATGACTTTTCCCTTTTTCAATAAAAACGGCTGTAATTGGAAACAGAGTTCATTCTATTATAGTTTAATTATTTCAGTTATTTCAGAAGATATACAGGTAAAGGTTTGCTGACTTTATTATGGACAACACTGGCAACACAACTTATAAAGGGGACTAAGATTTTCCATCAAATTATATACAATTTATAAAGCACAGCGTAAAAGTCAGCTTCACTTCATTTATTTAATTTGGAAAAACTGTAAACATACTATATTTTTATTAGATTAATGACTTATTAACTGAATTAAGTGGATTTGAAATAAAGGTTATATCACAAAATTACACCGCATCAAGCAAAGTTTACATATTCCTCTTCTGCTGGAATAATGAGAGAGCGTTCCCCGACAGGTGTGTGGGTGTTGCAGAGTACACTGAACACAGCTGCGGCTGACACAAAGTGAAATTAAGGCAGCTGCTAAAAGCCAATGGTGGAGTAGTTCTGAAAATGCCAGCGGCCATTTCTTATCTCACATCACAACAATTAAAACTGTCTGGGAGGTAAAGCACAGTGAATCGGACCTGGACTTGTGGGTTTCCATAGTAACATGTATAATTATGGTAATTAGACCATTGTGAGCAATCTATTCCATCCAAATTAGGTAAATATGCACGGAGACCTAAATGTGCTCTGTGGAGGAAATGCAGAAACAACATTGCAGGTTTCTTGGCATTAAAAGCACAATAAAAACTTTTGACCCCTTCAGGCGTAATGACATTTATTTATTGGAATACAGGAACGGAGCTCTCTCCATCCCTGATGATTTCTACAGTAGGGCCGGTAATTTTAGAACAAAACTCACCAGAATATATCAGTGTCAGTGAGTTTAGACTCACTGTGAAGGCGCTTTTTCCAACTTGTTTTTGTGTTGTCGTTATTGACATTGCAAAGTTAGTTACAACTTTAATTATTTTTGCTCCATTTGCTGTATCTAAATGCATAGAAATAAACTGATGTACACTGTAGTGTATAGCACTGCAACATAACTCAATTCTGTGCTTTACTTAACGTGGTTTTAAGTTATTTTGCATACATAATATGATTATGGAGAGCAAAATTGCATCTTTTATTGTATCACATTTTTCTGCATCACAGACCGCTTGCTAGCTACTTAGCAGCATATTTTTCTTTTCATTTAAAGGTTAGAGGTCCAGAGCGGTAAACATATCTCACTTTCATTTGCCAATTTTTCTTTTGAAAACACAAAAAGATTAAACATTTTGGAGAAACAGCCCGTGTCCCCAAATCCTTACACACAAACAAGTAGCTACATGTTGCAGCTAACTATTGTTTCTTGTTACCAACACCATTAATCATCTCACGACCCCTCAGATTTATCTCGTGGCCATTTGGAGGGGCTCAGTTTCTGGTTTGGCAACCATTTGACTAAACCTAAAGTCTATATAAAGGAGGTAAAATTACCACCACCTACCTAATAAAACATGGTGAATAATGAGAATTGGAATAAAGTGGAGCTTAAGCGGCAGCAAAGTGGGAACCAAACGCCTCGTCTACAGACTTCGTCTCTCAGGATAAATTGTCAGGGCTTCTGGTGGGGCTACAGGACATCTGATTCAAGGCTTCCTGTAAAATTATGAGCAATGGAAAATACAATAAAACACCAGAAAATAATGAATGCTTTAGTTTCAACATTGCATAAATGCAGGATTTAAAATTTTTTTTAAAATCCAAATAGTGATCCAAATATCAACGGCATGATACAAGTGCTGGTACAGTACTGGTATCGTATTGATAGCTGAACCGATCATCATTAAAATGTGTTAAGAATTTGGAAATTGATGACGGTTCATCTCATGAATCACGACACACCGCACACCCCTACATAAGCTGCCTTTATAGGACAAAAGTATTTGTATTAGTATCGGCGGTGCTGGGCCTCTAGTTACTCGGTACTGGATCGATACCAGAATTTCTAAAGTCACACAACACTAGTGTTTGCTTACATGTAAACCTGCTCAAACCTTACTTACCTACTGGATAACAACCAGACAGCTACATATTCATATATAGATATATAGATAATAATCAAAAATCATGATTAATCATTAAGCACCTTCAGTTTTTGACACTTAATTACATGTTGCTTATAATTAACGACAAAGAATCTGAATGTTATTGTTTTTACACTGCTACTAAAGTGGGTGACATTTTCTTTCTTCCAGTTTGCCATCAAGCCAGTTGTGTCTGCATTCAAATAACGTTTCCCTTCAAAGCAAAGCCAAGCTTACACTGGATGTTAGAGTGACTGTTAGCATCTCCTTTAAAGATTTATGTTTCTACTCCAAAAGCTGAGCTTTCAAACAAATGTCAAAGGTCGACGGTACAGCATCAAGGAGAGGCGTTGCCTGTCATATTCACCCTGTACACCCTGCCCTCAGGGGTCAGACACCATCCAGAGCAGGTCACTGGGTTCTTGGCCACACGGTCACAGAGGACAGTGCGTGCTCAATATGAGACATGAGCTACAACCATGAAAACACGGTCAGTGTGTACAGATTAACCTCTGAATTAACATCCTGTCCTCAACAAAGTCCAAGATCTACAGTAGCTGTGATTTATGGCTGCACAGAAGACGTGAAGGGCTCGGCGTGTTGCAATCAATGCTGGTCACTTTGTTTGTGATCGACTGTAATAAAATTTGAGTTGTTGATGGTATAACCTTTTAAAAAAAATCTTTGTCACAGACATCACACTCCCCTTTACTCTGACCACCACTAATATTGATTCTCCTTCATCATGCATCTTCAATTTAAATTGTCCACTGCGACTAGACGATGGAGGAAATATTAGCACGGTAACAGAGAAGGCACTGATTTGTGAAGTGATAGATAAAAAGCATTTATCATTTCGGAGTGCCCGTGATAATTAATTGATATCGATTGAAATGAGGAGTGAATGCTGATGCTAAGCGCGCAACTACGAGAGGCGGGAGAGAAGTGATGATCCAACGTTCACGCGGTTCTCACGTATAGTGTCCTCAGAAGTGTAATGCTCCTCTTCACTGCATTACAAGAAGTAGAGGAGATAGATATGCAGATATCTTGGGTAATTGAAGGCTATTATCATAATGCATGCTACCTTGTGTAGTATTCATATTCAAAAGGACAGGTTTGAGCTGAAAATATTTCAAGACCCTCAGCCTTGATTGCGGTTTGAGAGTTAGAGGATTGCAACCATCGATTCGAATTACATATGTGAAGAGTAGCATGAGGACTTGTCTTTTGTCTTTGTCTGGGAGTTCATGCAATTTAAACATCAAATTATTAAGTTCAATATTTGATGTTTCTACCATTGATGTTAAGAGGGTGATGTGAGATCTACTTGTGCATTGCTACAAAATGGAGATTTCACTATGCAGCAAACTCTTTGATCTCTATGGCACGGTGCTCACGAATGAGTCATTTCAGTGATAAGAAGGCGAAATTTGCAAGAACAGCCACTGAATTTGTTTAAGCTGAAAGAATATTGTAGTGTTTGGAGTAAAAAGTCTCTTTTTATCGAGAGGTTGTGCTCAGGGCATAGGAACTCCACCTAGCTGTTTCAGAGGGAAGCCAGAGAAAGAAAAAATCCACGCTTTTTAGCTCCAAAGCAATCTGCAAAATTCTTCAAGCCCTTTTTCACATGGCGGCTGCTGATGGATAGATTAAAGAAGCTCTATAATTTCTCTATAATTTTCCCCACCTTTCTAACATCTCAGAACCTTTGCAGCTCACTAAATCATTTGCTTGGTTCTCCGGTGCCAAGGTGTCCACACAAAGGGGACTCAACTTTGTGATCCACGGGAGCTCGAGAACACCTCTTGATTATATTTATTTCTCTGGGAAATATCAGGAAGCTTGAACTTTGCTCTCTCTGCCCCTTGTTGCGCTGCAATCAGGCTCTGCAAAGCACCCTGTAATTACAAGAACCATCTCCTATTCATCAGTGGACAGAACGAAAATGCCTGCGTGTATAACGGACGTCTCTATTCTGCTGGAAAGTATGACTGGGGTGATTTCTTTTCCAACTAAATGCCAATAAAAGGTCAGTAATAGAAAAAATATTTGTTGTGTTGAAAGAGAGGAAAAACAAAGTAAATCTGACAACAAGACAATTTTAGTTTACTTGGCCCATGTATTTTGAAATACATGAAATCATTTTAATACCAAAAGTTAGAGTTATATTTGTGCAGCTCTAGGCTGACTCGATCTGTCACCACAACTGATGGTTAGTTAGCAAGGGGACCTCCTCAGGGCTAAAAAACCGAAGCCTGTACAGAAGATTCAAAGTGCTAATGTGTGTGCATACTGCAGTTTCTCCGGCAGTCACTGGAGACTGGCTCTAAAAGTCAGTAAAGTGTTACTGCTTACAAAAGGTTTTGTTAACTATAGTAAGTATTTTTTAAAAATATCTCACTATTTAAATTATATTAAATCATAAAATAATGCATTTTCACTGGTCTGGCTACTCTAAATGACAAGCGTACAACTAGTTAAGCGCTGGACGCTACCTGGGCTAATTTGAGCCACCGAACTGGATGCCTTGACTGCTTTGCTGCTACCTTTTTGAGCTTTATAAATTTAATTATCTGACAAATAACAAAGCTTTCTGTGGGATTAATGGTACTGACAAATCATGTAAGAAGTCTTATGTGGTAAGACTTCGTATTTTTTTTATGACTGACCACTAATTAGCAGGTATTTAGTGGTAGTCATCTTGCTAACCAAGATAGCTAGTACTAGCTGATGGCTCATCAAAAAATGGCTAACACTTGCTAAAAAACTAAAAGTAAATGCATAAATCATTCATTATATATCTTTTATACAGACTTTTATACAGAAGCAGCTGTATCAGTCTTCCATCTCCAACTCTTGGAATCAAACTGAATATTTATATTTCCCAAAATATCAAATTACTCCTTTAGAAAAATGCTCCTAACTTATTACAATCCAAATATTTTTTAGGTCTCATAATATCAGCTCAGAGACAAAACGAAATGTGCAATTTCTCTAGTTGTTCTGGAAAGTCGCTCAATTAAGGCCAGCGATGCAAGTAGGAATGAAAGCAGTTTTACACATACTGAGAAGAAAAAAAACTGAATAAAGAGGCTCGAATAAATAATGCTGCACTGCATTGATAATGTTTAAGTTTGCAGAATCAAAGATTGGCACAGTGGACAGATGAGAATATAAGATATATATACATATAAAATCGTGAAATCCATAAAAGTAGAAGACCACGAGATATAGATTTAAAAAAAGAGAGACGGGGGAGAAAAAATTAAAGAGTGAAAAAGACAGAGGGATACAGACAGAAGTCTTCATAGAGATTTCTTCATATGCTTTTCTGCGATTTGCTGAAAATTCATTATACGCTCTCTTCCTTTTCCCACACCCAAAATCCTTTCCATAATTCTAAGCACTGAACCAGCCCCCCTGTTCATTTTAAGACTCCATTGTTTCTTATCGCACCGAATGTGGTTGCTGCTCAGATAGGGCGTGCTTCTTTTACACACCAGCAGCAACAACAGCAAATGATAAACACCTCAGTTTGCTCCTTCATTCTTTCTCATCCTTCACAGTTTTTCTGCTTTGATTTGAGCTCCTGCAGTGACCAAAAGATATGAACAACCAGTGCAGAGCGGCACAGAGGTGTAGCAGGCTTTCACCGCTGCTAAATATATACCGTTACACTCATCTCTTGTTAGATTTTAATGGCTCCAGTGCACTCGTGTAGCAAAGTCTCTCCAGGCCAGATTCTTTCTCTTCCCCTCTCCTCTACGGCCCTTCACCCGCTTGCCTCGGGGCATTAGCGGGCCTGCCGAAAGAAATCAACCCTGCATCACTGGAGACACGCGGACCCCAACCTCCCTCCCCATGCTAAAATAAACTGCTCACCTTCCCTGTGTATTATTAGCACATCAGCCTGTTTTCAGGTGAATGGGTTGCTTCTCCTGTGCACTCAAGGTTACCCAGTCGATTATTTAAAGTCGAATAATGACAGAACAGCTTGTGTTTAAGTACTAAAGCCTCTTAAAATTGAGCTTTCAGTGACGAGACTAGGCTGGCTTCAGGCGCCTTGCACTGGCATGCACCTGTAGTTATCCCATATGTAGCAATGATTTTGGATGCACAGATCTGGAGGGATGAGGAGAACCTAACATCATCACAATCAACTGGATGCAGATTTGGTGCAACGGTTTTTGTTCCCGCTGGCTTCCTGTGAACACCTCCTCCATTACACGAAGCTCCATACAGCTGTTCCAAAATGGCTGCCTGCTTCTGTGCTTCTGTGCTTCTGTTTGGTGTCAGAGGGCTAAAGCGAGGGAAGAAATATATGCTCCTGCGGATACACAGAGATTAGGATTAGAGCGAGAGCTGCAGCATTTGGGGACTTTGTCATTAACAGGCAGTTTTAATCAGGGTCTGTCCCAAGGCTCTGCTGCTGCTCGCCTCAGGAGCCCTGCAATCCTCAGAGAGCGGAAGAGGCAGAGCAGGAGAAGAGGAAGAAACAAGGAGAGGAATATGAAAGAGGGAGGATAGGCAATGCAGGGAGGAGGAGAAGATGAGGAAGAGGGAGGGAAATAGGAAAAGAAGGCCCTATAGTATCAGGAACAGTATTGGGAACAGTGAGGGGGAGGCAGCATGCAGCGTAAGGAATGCTGGATGTGTTATTGCATGTACAAGCTTTGTATAGTCTGTAGTAGGCAAGATGCTTGCTGGATGTGCTTTACGCTCCCTCTATGTGCTATTGATTTTGCTCCGGCCTGGTGTCTGTGTATTATTTGAATCTTAAGATGTCAGTGTTGGTAATCACCAGCTCCATTAAAAGGCAGGCAGCACGGCCACAGCCGGGGAGCCTGGGAAGGCGGATGAATTATTAAGGAGAGGATGAGGTGGTGGGACATTTCCACCATCGTCCTCACGAATGTCATCCCACTCAGCCGGGAGACACACAGGCACAGGCTGGCTTGACAAAAATCGACAGTGACTTTCTCCTCCCCCACCCGGAACCGGTTTGATCCTGATTGCAGACACTGCAGCTGGCAATTTCCAGAATAATCTGCAGCTCCAGCCCTGCCTGCCTGCCCTGCCCCCCCTACAGATCCGCCAGCTCTTCCCACCCCCACCCTGCCTTGTGCCCCGGCATCCTCCACGGCCCTCCAGCAGCATCGATAATATGGACAGGAGGATAGGCCTTTGATTTGCTGAATCAGAGGATCCCATCTCGCCACCCTTGTGCGTGTGAACATGTAGATGAGAGAGAGGCAGAGTGAATACATGCAAGCTAATGTGTGCTTATAAAGTCAATAAAGCTACAACATTTTTCACGCAAATAATATTCCCACAGAAATCGGAATTACAACTAGTTTGAGTTAAAGTATGAACATATGAATGTAAAACAAAGAGCGGACACAAGTGATTTTTTTTTAAAGGATGGAGCATTGAGACCCACACAAATCATTTAAGATGAATAAGAGATAACAGTTGAAATTATTCATCTGTACATTTGTCTGCTGGATTTTTCCATCCTTATACTTATCCTGGAAGTTGTGTTTTCATGAATTGATCATGCTCTTACAAAAAAACTGAAAGAAACTCAACACTTTTACTGCTTTTTATGGTGTCTATCTGGAGGTTGTTTTTTTTAGTATTTATCAAAGATGTACATATTGTGATTGTAGATATTGCCACCATTTGGTAATGGTTTGTTGTTATACTGTTATACACTCACTGCCTGATTCTTCAGATACACCTGTTCAACTGCTAGTTTGAACAATACAGGGAGTGCAGAATTATTAGGCAAATGAGTATTTTGTCCACATCATCCTCTTCATGCATGTTGTCTTACTCCAAGCTGTATAGGCTCGAAAGCCTACTACCAATTAAGCATATTAGGTGATGTGCATCTCTGTAATGAGAAGGGGTGTGGTCTAATGACATCAACACCCTATATCAGGTGTGCATAATTATTAGGCAACGTCCTTTCCTTTGGCAAAATGGGTCAAAAGAAGGACTTGACAGGCTCAGAAAAGTCAAAAATAGTGAGATATCTTGCAGAGGGATGCAGCAGTCTCAAAATTGCAAAGCTTCTGAAGCGTGATCATCGAACAATCAAGCGTTTCATTCAAAATAGTCAACAGGGTCGCAAGAAGCGTGTGGAAAAACCAAGGCGCAAAATAACTGCCCATGAACTGAGAAAAGTCAAGCGTGCAGCTGCCAAGATGCCACTTGCCACCAGTTTGGCCATATTTCAGAGCTGCAACATCACTGGAGTGCCCAAAAGCACAAGGTGTGCAATACTCAGAGACATGGCCAAGGTAAGAAAGGCTGAAAGACGACCACCACTGAACAAGACACACAAGCTGAAACGTCAAGACTGGGCCAAGAAATATCTCAAGACTGGTTTTTCTAAGGTTTTATGGACTGATGAAATGAGAGTGAGTCTTGATGGGCCAGATGGATGGGCCCGTGGCTGGATTGGTAAAGGGCAGAGAGCTCCAGTCCGACTCAGACGCCAGCAAGGTGGAGGTGGAGTACTGGTTTGGGCTGGTATCATCAAAGATGAGCTTGTGGGGCCTTTTCGGGTTGAGGATGGAGTCAAGCTCAACTCCCAGTCCTACTGCCAGTTTCTGGAAGACACCTTCTTCAAGCAGTGGTACAGGAAGAAGTCTGCATCCTTCAAGAAAAACATGATTTTCATGCAGGACAATGCTCCATCACACGCGTCCAAGTACTCCACAGTCGTGGCTGGCAAGAAAGGGTATAAAAGAAGAAAAACTAATGACATGGCCACCTTGTTCACCTGATCTGAACCCCATTGAGAACCTGTGGTCCATCATCAAATGTGAGATTTACAAGGAGGGAAAACAGTACACCTCTCTGAACAGTGTCTGGGAGGCTGTGGTTGCTGCTGCACGCAATGTTGATGGTGAACAGATCAAAACACTGACAGAATCCATGGATGGCAGGCTTTTGAGTGTCCTTGCAAAGAAAGGTGGCTATATTGGTCGCTGATTTGTTTTTGTTTTGTTTTTGAATGTCAGAAATGTATATTTGTGAATGTGGAGATGTTATATTGGTTTCACTGGTAAAAATAAATAATTGAAATGGGTATATATTTGTTTTTTGTTAAGTTGCCTAATAATTATGCACAGTAATAGTCACCTGCACACACAGATATCCCCCTAAAATAGCTAAACTAAAAACAAACTAAAAACTACTTCCAAAAACATTCAGCTTTGATATTAATGAGTTTTTTGGGTTCATTGAGAACATGGTTGTTGTTCAATAATAAAATTATTCCTCAAAAATACAGCTTGCCTAATAATTCTGCACTCCCTGTATTTTAATAGGCCAATCACGTAACAGCTGCTCAGTCCATGGTCAAATTGATGTGCTGAAGTTCAAACTGAGCATCAGAAAGGAGAAGGAAGGTGCTTTGAATGTGGGATAGTGCCTGGTCTGATTATTTCAGAAACTGCTGATCTACTGGGATTTTCCCAGACAGCATCTCTATAGTTTATTATAAATGATTTGACAAACAGAAAATATCCAGTGACAATTCTCTCAGTGAAAATACTTAATAATAAATCATTGCTGGTGTCAAAGGTCAGAGGAGAATGGCCAGACTGCTTTAATCTGCTAGGAAAGCAACATCAAATAACCCCTTCGTTACAACCGAGGCACGCAGTAGAGGATCACTGAATGCACAATATACTGAACTATGAAGCAGCTGTAGTTGGGCTACAACAGCAAAAGACAGCACCGGTCTGGTCTGATGAGTCTTTATTTCTGCTGAAACATTCAAATGTTTGGGTCAGAATTTGGCTTGAAAGCACGGATCCATCCTGCCTTATATCCGTGATTCAGGCTGCTGGTGGTGTGATGCTGTTTGGGATATTCTCTTGGCACACTTTGAGCCTCTTAGTATTACCTGAGCATTGTTTAAATGCCACAGCCTACTAGAGTATTTTTAGTACGTGATGTCCATCCCTTTATGATCACAGTGTACTCATACTCCGATGGCTGCTTCCAGCTGGATAACACACCATTTTTTGAGTCACAAACCTCAAATCATCTCAAACTGCTTTCCTGAACACGATCATGAATTCACTGTATTCAAATAGCCTCCACAGCCTTAAAGGGAAACAAGCTAAAATAGCTTGTTTCAGAAAGTACAACAAAATGACCATAGAAGGTTAACCTGTCTGTGACTTTTGTACTGTAATACAGTTCACAGTGTTTCAGACAGTAAAGCATGAGTAAATTATAAAAGAAGAAGACAGGAAATATATCTCAGAGTTAAGATCATACAATTAAAGAAGAATAAAAACCAACAACTGTAGCTTAAAATTCACATAAATTCTTTGCATTATTCACTTAACACTCGCACGACTCAAAAAGAGTGATTTAACATGAACTATGACATCAACACAGCTGTGCCCTATGCCAGTTTTTAAAAGTAAGAGCCAAATTCACATCATCCAGTTATTTTGAAAAGCACCAGTTTATGTGTGCTCTTGATAATGGCATTAGGGTTTTAATAATGGAGCGAGAATATGGAACAATGACCACACTGCTTGGCCAGAATTCATGTAATATCTTCAGAGGCACCTGACATGGTGACAGAACGCATCAGTGTTGGGCAGACTAGGACGAGTCACTATTTCCCCCAGAAATGGAGAGTAATTTTCTCTCTATTTGAGAGACTGCGTCTCAGCACAGATAGACATAATAAGATGTAAATTGGCTGAGGGCTGATATAGGGAAGGGTTGCCTCACTTGGAGAAACATGAACAGCAATTAACCATGGGAGAGACGAGTGCGCATTGTCTCCATGGATGTGAGCTTGAGCTGCTCCACCAACCACAACATTATCGTCAAAATGCACCAAAATGCTCGACCTAGGAAGACTAACACCACACTGGCTCACTGTCTATATTTTTTATAACACGCTCAGACAGCTTTTCAAATGCAATTATGTTGAAAACCGTTTAAAAACGCTTATACTACTTTTGTTGAACAAACAAGACACACATTTAAATTCAGATGTAATTTTTTTTGTTTATATTTTGACTTCTAGAAAGTGAGAAAATGAAAATACAGTAATACTATAATCTGCGAATCACAGGATATCACATTCAGAAATGACAAGCTCGGGATTTACATCATTTATTTTTTCTTTGTGGCATTCAACCTTAAGTCTGCTGGTTGAATCAATTTATTTGTTTAACTAGCGAAACCAAAGGTAAGGAAAAGCATTTGGAAACAAAACATTTGAGCGAGTGCGTGTGCACATGCACGGATGTGTAAAGTGTTTGCATGTTTACTTTTCTGCTCTTGTTTTGGTGGTAATTGGCAGCCGGTCTGGCAGGGCCATTGTTGAAAAGTGTGGCCTGCCACTGACAGTGATCCCCTATTATCACTGTGAGAGAACTGTACGCTTAGAAGGATTCAGGCTGAGAACATTTCATTCCCACATAACACCATAAATATAAAAGCAGGGGTTTGTGATCGAGGCCAAGTTTACAGAGATTAAAAAAAAACACTGTTTATTACATTTTCTCTTGTAATAGACTAAATAAGCGGAGTTATCTCTAACTCATGTAACATCTCTGCTGGATGTAAGCCGCACTGAGACAATGTGAGTGGAGGAACTCAATGAACGACTTATGCAGAGTCTGTCTTTACTACTTGAGCTCTGTGGCACTGCTGGGCCACCATGCCAACTAATGTTACTATGAAATATTGTTTTCTCTTACTCTGTTACTTTGTGGTTGGTTCAATTTTGTAATATGCATGAGTGGTAGGTGCACATAAGCCGCTGCTTCGGCCTACACGCTTTCTGTCTGAAATATAGTTGGGTTTGTGCTTTTGTGTGTTTTTTTTCTTGTACTGCTTGTTTTGTTATGATCATATAGAAATAAATAAATTCATTAAAAACACAACAAAAAACAAAACAGATCTGACCAATCAGACTGCTGCATTTGGTAACAAGCGCACTCATTACTCACAATGTGAACCGGTTCTGAAAATATAATGATATGGAAATAGTAAAGTAATAATTTAACCTCAGGCACAGCTAGATGCTGCTTCAGCCTCCTTGGATGTGGTCAAAATCTCCCTGCTACTGCTGTTTCTTGAGAATTGGATGAGCCCACAATCTTTGTTTCTTCCTTTTCTTGTTTGGCAACATCAGGACCAGCGTTACACAACAAGTTTCCTTCTGAAAAATCTGGTATTTAGCAGGAGGGTTTTTCCGCAATGCGCTCAGTGTATAACAGCTCTTAGCCCTGTGATATACTGGTAAGCTATCCAGGGTATACCCTGCCTCTTGCCCCATGACAACTGGGGTACACTTCAGCCCTCAGTGACTGGTTATGCAAAAAAATGGGTGGATGGAGCTACAAATAATTAGTTTAAAGATCAAAAGATTGAATTATCACAAAAATATACAGAGAATAGACATAGTTTACAGTAAATATCACATAATTACTGCTCAAAAAATTAAGGAAACAATTTTAACTTTTAGTTTTAACTATACCCGTGCAATACCACAACTTGGGCAAACATACGTATACATCGGTGGGCAGACGGGCAAAGATGTGTTTAAAAAGAATTAGTTTGTATAATGTGTCTGACCGCATTGACAAGCAAAGGAGTATATGCTGAGCTCTGAATGCCACACTGGGCAGTGAGGTTAAAGCTGGGCACTGAGAGGCGAGAGCTGTAATACTGTGTGTATGGAAATAATGATGCATGCTTTCAGACAGTCTCCTGAAAGCCTTCATGGTGTTGTACTTATTTGCACAAACAAACAGAAATTGCTGTGCCAAGAATATAAAAGAGCTTTAGAAAGAAGTTCAAAGCCTTTCGCTAACTTTCTTACCTCTGTGGCCCCTTAGTTCTGATGTCAGAAATTTGTGGGAGGGAAGGGTTTCCGAAGGTGTTTGACCATCTGACAAGCTCTTCTGCAGACCTAAAAGTGGATTAGTAATTGTGGGGGGTTGCAGCGCAGCTAAGAAGTTTATACAAAAGTTAAGTGTAATTCTGCAGTGGGAAACACGGTTAAGTGACGAAGTGGTGAAAAAAGCCTCTGGAAGCAGTGGAGGTGACAAATATTGCAGTTCCTCAAAAGGCCACTTGAGGCTAGCTTCAAAATTGAGTCAAAGGCAGCTTTTCAGCAGAAATGAGGATACTTAAGAGTATGGTACACAAAAATGTGACTACTATAATGCATTTTTTAAATTAAATGTTCCGTCATGTATAATGTGAGGACATTTCGTGTGACAGGTGAATGCCAAGTAGTAATGAAAGGGACCTACATAGCCACATATGTAGTATTGTTGTGTCTCTGTTCAGCAGGCCACTATGCAGGACTCCAGAGAAAAACAAACAAACTCAGAGGTAGCTTTATTGCTGGAGCATAGAGGGACAAAATACAAACAAAGCTAGGGTGGAGCCAGAAGTGAAAAGTCGGAGACAAAAACGGAATTCACGGAATGAAGGAGCACAAGGAACTGAGGAAAACTGAGGGGCTTAATACACACATGAGATAATAGTGAAAGAAGACAGGTTAACAGAATCTAAGTAATGAGGCAAAAACCTGAACATGAAGCACACGAGAGGGAGGGAATGGCAAAATAAAACAGGAAGTAACCAAAACACGAGAACACCTAACTGAGAGAGACTTAACAACTGGACACGGGAAATACAGGGAAAGCAGGATAATCTGAAATAAAGATAAAGACAAAAATAACAAAAGGAAACACTGAAAAAAGAAACTAGGAACAAAACTCATCATTCACAAAAGCAAAAAAGAGTAAAGAAAAGACAAAATGCAAAACACTGAGTCAACGACCCATCTCTGTCTGTGCGATGCATACACTCTATGGCTACACCTTGCTGATGATATCTAGCTTGTTTGAGGCTACAGTGGCTTCAAAGATATCACGTGTCTTTTCATAACTGTGCCTTTTCTGTAAGGTACATTTATCGAAGCCATGACCACTTCAAACCCACTGCATTCTCTGACCGCCGCTCCCAAAAAAAACAACAACAACAAAAAACCAGGAAATAAACAGCGTAAAATGTGCAGGCGCATCAAATGATCTTATATTCAGTACTGATAATTGATTTTTCCCACTGGTGCTTTTCTCCCGAAGTGAATGAGGGACTGTAAACTCAATTTCTCTGTGTATTTCACAGTAATCAAAGCATGATATGGCCTGGTCATGTATGATTCACGTGGCTAGCTGCAGAAGTTCAAAGTTCTCCCTGGTTTTAAAGACCTCGGCGGTGCTGTGGAGGTTTCTATGAGGTCTGGGAGTTTGGAGGTTTGTTTGTGTCAATTACATGCACACACCTAAGCTTTGGTGAATAATAGTAGATATCCATTTCATCCCTCATTTGCACACTCATTTTAACTATATTATACCAGATGTGCAATATAAGCTGGCAGATCTGCATGGTGACATGTTGGGGTCAAACTGGTCTTTACGCATTTCCAGAATATTGACGTTTGGCCAAATACCAAGAAAAAAAAAAAACTTTTAAAAAAAACAGCCTATATCTTATGACCTATTTTTCTAATATAACAGTTAATTACCATGTTGGTCCAGTTTAAAAACAGACAGCAGACAGCACACTAAAAGCCTGGTGAAGCCAAGTGCCGGTGTGGTAGTAAGATGCAGTCATAAAGAATTATCATGGCACTGCCAAGTGGCATGTCCATCAAGCATCCAGTACTGGGAAATGGAGTCACCCCTCATGTCTACATGTGCCATGGACCGTAACTCTGAATTGAAACATAACTTTTTTTCCCCTTTGTTTACAAGAAAGTGGCACAGAGCCACTTGAATTATAAATAAAGACATATATACAGACATATATTTAGTAATATATAGTAAATATATTCAGCCATATATTTACTATGGCTAAAACTGTTCTTAACCTCTTCAAGTCTTCAGTTTTTCCTGCCATGTCTAGAAGTGAAGTGTATAAGAACGCCATGGTGCAAACTCACTTCCAAAAACGTAGGGGCACTGTTTGAAGTAAATAAAACAGAATGTAACGATTTGGAAATCTCGTAAACTCGTATTTTATTCATGACAAAACATAGAAAACGGGTATAAAAAAAAATTGGGACAGGCAGCAAACGCTGGGAAAATTAAGTAGTACTAAAAACAAGCAGCTAAAGGGAGATTTTGCAACTGATTGGGTTAACTGACAATAGATCGCCTCTGTCAGTGCGCCCCAGGGTGGCTGTGGCTACAATGTAGCTTGCCATCACCAGTGTGTGAATGTGTGTGTGAATGGGTGGATGACTGGTTGTGTAAAGCGCTTTGGGGTCCTTAGGGACTAGTAAAGCGCTATATAAATACAGGCCATTTACCATTTACCATTAACATGATTATTTATATATTTTTTAAAAAAGTATCTTAGAAAGGCAGAGTTTCTCAGAAGTAAAGTACAAATTGTGGAAAAATTCCAAAATAACATTCCTCAATGGAAAATTGGGAAGACTGAATATCTCATCAACTACAGTACACAAGATCAACAAAAGATTCAAAGAATCTGCAGAAATCTCTGTGTGTTGCTGAAAATCAATATTTGACGCCTCTGATCTTCGGGCATTAAAAACAGGCATGATTATGTCACGGAAATGGCTGCACAGGGTCAGGAGCACTTCCAGAAATCACTGACTGTGAACACATTTCACTGTGGCAGCCACAAATGCAGGTTAAAGCTCTATCCTGCAAAGAAGAAACAGCACATGCCACCATCTTCTCTGGGCCAAAGCTCATTTAAAATGGACTGAGGCAAAGGGGAAAACTGTTGTGCAGTCAGACGAATAAAAATTTGAAATTCTTTTTAGGAAACATGGAAGCTGCACCCTGCTGTAAGTGAAAGTCAGTGCTGAAAGGTACTGTATATACAGGTTTTGCAGTAACAAATGATCAAGATGAAGCCCTTTTCAGGGACTGGCTTGCTTATTTGAGCTCAATAATGCTAAACTGCATACTGCATCTGCTACAGGCTTTGTAGTAGAAGATTGCTGAAGATGCTGAACTGACCTGTCTCCAGTCCAGAATAATCAAGTTAAAACATTTTACATATCATGAAATGAAAAATACAACAAAGAACACCAAGGACTGTTCAGCAGCAAGAATCAGATATCAAACAAAAAATTAGAAAACATTCCTCTCCCAGAAGTTCATGTGCTGGTCACCTCAGTTCCCAGATGTTTACTCTAGTTAAAAGAAGGAATGCTACATAACGGTAAAATCATCTTTATTCATCTTTTTTTTAATTTATTGCTCCCCTCAAATTCCAAGTAATATAATAATATAAGGTCTACATTTTCTACTGTTTTCTATGTTCTTACTGTGAATAAAATTTTCAAATATTTCATTCAGTTTTTATTAGCGTTTTGCACAGCGTCCCAACTTTTTTGGGCCTTAGTTTGTAAGTTGCAAGCAAGCTTAGCCATGTCTCCTATAATGGATAATTAAGAACACTTTCCATCTAGATCTTAATTTCAGTTTTTAGTTTGATTTGCACGATGACGCACCTCAGATACAGATGGGAATCTTGACATGAGAGGATGGAAGCAAACTGGCATCAAAAAGCTGTGGACTTTCTTTGGGCATGAGATTTTTTTCATTCATATCATGCACAGAAGCTTCTCTACCTGTCCAAAGTTCAAGTTCAGTTGTTTGATGTTGGCTGTCTCTGTATCCCTGGTGTGTGTGTGTGTGTGTGTGTGTGTGTGTGTGTGTGTGTGTGTGTGTGTGTGTGTGTGTGTGTGTGTGTGGATAGGGAGAAACAGCCAGGGAAGGAGTGAGTGTGTGAGTATGTGCGCCTGTGGCTGAGTCTCTGATGTGACAGTATGTGTGCACCCTAGCTATGTAATTTAGTCCTTGTAAATTTATAATTTGGTTAGCCCAACTCTCAGAGACTGCTGGAATGCTGCCAACCTCAGGCTGTGTGTGTATGTGTGTGAATACATTGCTGCTACTACCCCTCTGGGCCTCTAAGGTTCACTCAAAGCATGCTCTTCCACATCCTCTTGGCTTCTCTTGGTGATGCACCACAACCTTTCAAGAACAAGGTTGCAGCTCCTCCGTGTGCAACATGACAGCATGACGTAGGTCCTCTCTCCAACTCCCGGTTTCCAGTGTGACCGTTTGTCGTGCACAGCTCAACATCTGTATCTGCTGGCTGTCCGGTAATGTAATTGAAGCTCTGTAATCTGTATCTGCACAGAGCTGTGGTGGTGCCCTAACGTAGATGGATGAAGAGCAGTTCGCAGCGCTTGGCTAAGATAATCAGCTGGAATGCTGGCACGGGCAGAACAACACCTGCTGCTGAGGGGAGTAGCCAGTGCTAATTGTGGGAGAGTGATGGGGGGGCTAGCTGCTGCAGACTCCACCGACAGTTCAGCCTAATGCAATTAGACGCCATGTTCTCCTCCAGCAAAATTGCATTATGGTTTTTACATTTAATTTAGCCCGTACAAAATGAAACGGTATCAGAGAAGAGAGATAATGAGAGCAAACTGATATTGAAATCTGAATTGTGTTGGGAGGCTATTAATGGGACAATGAAACGCTGTGGCTGACAACATGTTATGCTGTGGTAAAACAGTTTAATAGTGTCATTAAGAAGATCCTTTTTGGTGATATTGCTGCAAGCCTCCAAGGTGGCAAGCATATTTCTTCCTCTCTGCTGCTTCCCAGGGCTTCATCCGCTCATTGTTTTTTTCCAAAATTTACAGGATATTGATCACCAACTGATTTTTCTACATATTTTTGATGGCCATCTGTTGAAGTGCCTGTTTATGAGGGTTTTCTATTGATCTTCCTAAATGGCTTCTTCCTCTTGTCTCTCTAAGCGCACTTCTAATCAACAGAGAGTACCTTTACAATAAATGCTAATATTTTCATTTTAAATATTCATGAAATATCTGGTTTTACTCGGTTGTCCAGCTTGTATTTAACTTTACATCAAAGAGAATTTTGTGGTCTACCGCTGTGGGGATGCGGAGGTGATAGTGGGGTCTTGGCCCTATTACAGGGAGCTTCTTCCAGGGTCTAGTCATCAAGCTCGGCTATGGTGAAAGCAGTGCAGAGAGACAAGCTGCTGCAGTGTGACTTTGCTCCTCTCTCATGCTTTGATTCATTATTCAGAACCCGAGAAGTCGTCCTGCAATCCCACAGCAGCGCAGAGAAACACGCACACACACACACACACACACACACACACACACACACACACACACACACACACACACACACACAGATGGAGATAGGCACGCAGGCAAACCGAAAGTAAATTCAAAAACAAAATCTTCTTTAAGCTGGAGAAATTCGCACAAATATGAATAAATAGAGGCGCGTGCGCGCACACACACACACACACACACACACACACACACACACACACACGCTTCTGCTGTAAATATGAAGCATCAACAGTCACACTTACATATAAAAGGCAGGATCAGAGAAGTGCACGCATACACAGACACACACATACACTGCCCCCTTCTGCCAGCATTACTGGCCTGCATGCTGTATGGAAATGTTGTTCCTAATGACTCCGTAATGACAGCGACTTATGTCCTTACCATAGTTGATTTGTTTCCTGGGTTTTAAGAGTAGATTATTTCCATGGTACAGACTTAGCGTAAGCTGTTCAGAAACCACAAGCACTGCACTTCAGCCCCGGTTTGGGATTTTAGCCAGGTCTAATCAGATTAAAGCACTGTTTTTCCCCCTCTTCTCCTTTTTGAAACAACATGCCACACTGCTCTCTCAGTCCTGCTACATGAGCCTGAAGAAGCGAGCCAAAAACAAATTGCTTTTAGTTGAGGCTGACAAGTAGTTGTGTAGAGAAAATAAAAGGTTGTTTGGAGCAGATTAATTCTCCTTCACAGGAGAGCCTGACTGCAAGGCTGCCGTTTGAATTGGTCCCTCAGTGACGGAGGAAAGATAGCTTCTTTTTGAATATTCTGAGACAGGAGGAGCTCATTGTTGTAGACTTAGCCACATGAGAGGGAAGACTTTGCAAAAGAGATAAAAAGCGAAACAAACTAGCTATATTCATTTCTAATACACAGCAACAGCGCAATGCTGCAGTTAATTCAAACTTAATCTTATCCCAAAGATGACGGCCACGTTAAAGAAAACAGTCCAGTATGGATTTAAAACCTGCTACTCCACTAAACACAGTCCAACCAATAACCGAGCTTGATGTTCTCATCCAGCCTCATATCAGCTCTTTGTTCTGCAAGCCCTGTTGAGCAAATATAATTTCAGAGACATTCTGTTCTCATTAGTTTCACAGTCATATTACAAATAGGAGGAGAAACAGAGGCGGAAATATGTGTAATTCTTGCGGGTAATAACAGATTATGCCTCTGGACACATGTGATTTTATTCTTGCCTTAGTTTATTGGAGAGGAGCCCTGACTTCTAACCTGTGAAGGGTTCTTGCGGGCCTGACCTGGATCCTTCAGCATGAATTAAGTGAACAATGGAAGAGCCGGCTGAATGATGGCTCCACGCGCCTTTGTGCCTCTGTTACAAAACCACTCCTAAAAGGGTGGCCTAGATGACACACTCTCTAGAAATCGATCACATTTACTCAGCCTGTGGGCCTTCCAAAAGCTGGATTTAGAGCGAAAAAAGTAAAATGGCAAAAGGAGAATGAAATGAAATCCCCTTTGCATTTGAAAACAGAATGGAACAAAAGTGAATAACGGCGGGTGCAAAGAAATGTCTCGGTCCGGGTCTACTTTGCAGACTCCGACGCGCACTCATGCGGCAAATTTCATCAGCAGTAGCCCTATTGATTTTTAACCCTGGAAATATAAGACCAGGGAAGTCGGGTACAGAGATATCCATGGATGTTTGGGTTGGTTATCTGTACCGCTCCCTGGTCCCTGCCTCCTTCCTGGGAGTGTGAGCAAGCCAGTGCTCTGTCAATTGTCTGACAATATTTGGCTAACACAGAGGCTGAGCTTTACAGACATGATACTAGATTGAAAAGATAGACCTCGAATCCAGCGCTGGGAAAATTCAATATTTCTACTGTAGTCACTGATTCCAGTACAATGAAGAACAAACCACACTAGCTTTACTGCTGAAACTGATGGTTTAACTTACATTCACAAGCTTTTCATGTCAAAGCTGATGACTGCTCTTGAAACACAAACAAAAAGAGCGGCGATGCCTCATACATCTGTCAGAAGCCACCTCTAAGTGGAGTCTAAATAGAGGTGTAAGCCTTTGGCTCTACTGTGCACGAATCCAAAACTGCATTTCCAGGCTGCCTGTGCGTGTGTCCTCGCGCTTGTAAGCTTCAAGGCCCAATCTCCGTGACAGTCCTGTCTCCCGCAAATAGGTCACATAGCCATTAAAGTGCACGGGGTGGCAGATCACTCGCTCTGTATGTTGGATTGTTTCACTGTTTGGTTTCTTACTGTCTGTGAGCCGCAGCAGTGTGCAAGCTGAGAGCTGGAGGCGGAGAGGTCTGTTCGCCATGATACTAAAAAGGACAGGGGAGCAGGAAAGAGCTCTTTAGTCTCTGAACACAAAGCTCAAGTCACTGCTCTGAAAGGGACCGGGACACGGGGACGTTAGACTCCCATTCCGTTTGGCCTGCAGCTTTTGGAAAAAGCTGGAATAAAGAAAGGAGCGTAGCCTGCTGTAAGCCTTCTTAATGGGAGTTGCTTGCTCAAAAGTGACTGAGTGACCGCAAGGCAGAGCACTCTGGATTTATATGGGTTCAAGGTTAAGCAAGGGCGTCCAGTTATACTGACGCAGCCCATTCCATCTGCGCCAGGTCTGACCTTGTTTTCCATCACAAATCAACAAAATAAAATGACACATCAAGAGGCACTAGTCCCCCGCCCCAACATATAAAGGGAAGTGATTTCGTAATGGTGCCCTATCAGACCTCCACGCGTCAAGGTTATCTGTATAACAAAGCAACTTTCTTATTCCATGCATTTTCATGAGTCAGCCATGAGAGGTAGATGAAAGAGAAGTGTAGCAGTTGGTGACCTCCAGGTCAGAGGGTAGAGGGCTCCAGCTGGTCACACTACCTCCTCACTGACTGATTCTGCATCAACCCTATTGTGTTTGGCGCGTGTCCATTGTTCCGCAGCAGCATTAAAATGCATAAATTCCTGTCACCCATTTCACTGCTAGTTGACCTTATTAGCTAAGGTGGATACATAAAACATGAAGTTTAGGATCATTAGATATATGAGATTCACTGAAAGAGAGATGCTACTCGGCAGTGGGTATATATCTAAGGTGATGCTCAGCGCTCGCAGCGCAATCAATAAAACATAAAGTCTATCGTTACGCTGGATGAAAGCAAACAAATCCTTGGTGTAGGTGAGGAGATATATTCAAACAATCACCAAGGTATAAACGCCTCTGGAAATTCGTTGGGCTCCATGGAATCTCCAGGCAGCCTATTGTAGGTACTTGCCACCCTGCCCCCACTCTCCTCTCTATTTTTCTTCTCTGCATGCTTCTTGCAGAGCACACACAGACATACTGCAGTGAGCGAGAGGAGGAGAGAAGAAGAAAAGGGGAGTGGGGAGGAGAGAAGAGGTGCTGATACTCAGTAATTGAGGGGCAACCCTGTCACAGTTGACCTGCAGGAGACCGGGGATATAATGTATTCCATTTTCTCTCTGCTATCCTGGGACTGACAGCCTGCAGAGTCCCAGGTCTGACAGACCTAACTGAGAGCTGTCATCCTCTGCCTACCTTATAACACCCATTTCTAGCTTGTGCTCCGAATCACATGCGCACACATATTGTGCATGCACAAATATTTGACTACCATTGGCTTCTACTTACAGGTTGTCATAAAATTTACAAACAAATACACAGTAGAATTCCCTTTAATAGGAAGCCAGAGCAATTTTGTGTGAATTTGTGGAGTGAAATGACTGCACTCCCTGTTTTATACAGACTCTAATGCTCCTCTAGTAAAAACAAAGTACCGGCGCTCATCACCAGAAGCACATCTCCCAAAAAATGGGACAGATGCAGTGACGGATAAAGGGAGTATATTTAGACCCTGAGTCCTTGCCCTTTGTGTCTTCCTGATTTGTTCTAATGTGGGAGCCTAATCCAGGAAAAGCAGATTAAAAATGTATTAAATTCCTTAAAATTGCAGAATTTTTTTAATACCACATTTGCAGTGGAAATGCAACTGAAGCAGCTTAAACAACATAAACCTCCCGAACGTCGTCTCCGCAGCAATGAAAGAGGGAGCCGAGATATGCAAGCAAAATGAGTCACGTAAATTATGTTTTGAAAAATGCATTGTTACACTGATGATGTGTATTTGTAAAACAGCAAGAAGAAAATGCTCACCCAACCAGTCAGAGCAAACCAAGAGTTAGTGATTGCAGATTGCTGACACGTGCTATATGTGCGTGTATGTAATTGATTGTGCACTGTGACCCAAATAGTTGCACGGGAAAAGTGAGAAGTTTTTTTAAACTTTTTTTTTTTTTACACATTACTTATGTTACTTCACTAAATCAATATAATATCACTTTGCAATTTCCACAGTGCTTCGCTGCATACAGATTATTTTTTCTTTCTGTCTCATAAAAACCCTCAAGTGGATTAGCTCCAAATGAGAACATGGAAGTGGGCAGGAAGAACAATTCAGCTGAGTTTCTGCCTTAAAGGCCTCCTGCGCGTAGTCTAAATCACTTTTTGCTTTAATAGCTTTTCAAGACAAGAAAAAAAAGAAAGAAAGAAACTAAGCTCTACAATGACATAATAAATCAGCCAAGTTAAAGAATGAAAATTGCAAATAACCTAAATGGCATTTACATTACTCCCAGGGAGACTGGGTGGATATAACCAGTCGAAACAAAGGCTGTGTAAAACACTACAGTCAGTGCTCGCCTCTGTTCACCTGACCTACCGAGTGTCCTCTCAATGACAATATGGCCGCCCCCACAGGCTGTAGCTCAGCCGCCATTATGACACAATGCACCCATCTGCCCTTCAAACCAACCCAGCAGCATGAAGCTGGCCAGTGTGTGTCCATGCACGCATGTGTCCCATCTGCCCTTTCAGCCAGGCAAGCAGCATGAAGCCGACCTCTGACCCTTAGGATTATGGTTCCACCATGTGCCAGTGAGCAGGGTGATGAGACTGACCTATGTGGGCTGCTGCTACTGCTGTGTGTGAGTGCATATTAGTGACAGATGACAACGGGCACGATCCACTGGCCAACACACACACATACACATACAAACACAAGCAAGTGAAATACTGCTTGCACTGGTCACTTTTTGGATCCATAAATCAGCGTCTCTGCATTGTAAGAGCATGTTGGTAAATTTGATGAACTGAAGAGTGAGTGGCTTTCAATCATTTACATGCATGTCCCACAGCTTGTGCGTGTACATACATACGTTTACACAAGTGTCTCTATAGCGAGTGATCTAATGTCGATCTGAGGACAAGCAGACATCCTAAGCTCTGACACAACCAATCATGGCAAAGCCAGCGTGATCGTCTTGGCAACCCCTGTCACCACATAGTTTATCCAGAGCTTCCTCCAATCAGGGAGCACCACAGCCTTTCCAAGCCCCTCCCACAGGGGTCGGGGAGGTGGTGCCAGCCGATGCTGCAGAGGCTCCTCCATGAGCGGATGCTCTAATCTGGATCCAGTGTGGAGAGGATCACTAATCCCAGATTATGGCTCTTTGGGATTAAGAGATGCTGATGCACAGGTTTGCACTCACCTCCAATCCCCAAACCTCTCAATCTGGCTCTCTGCTCCAAGCCTCAAACCTCAGTCAGAGGCATCTACTAAAGCCCAAGCTGTGGTAGCAGCGCGGGTGCCTGAAATGAGATGTCTTGTTAAAGGTGTTGACATGTTGATCTGAACGATTCAGAGCACACCTGCTGTCGGGCTTTAGCCGTTTCTCAGCCATTTGATGTTATAGTTGAAGTGCGCAGAATGATTTGTAGCACGCTGATGCTCAGAGCTGTTGGCGCACCGAAGGCGGCGGGTTAGTGGAAATGAAAGTTTCTCTCTAGTTGCCACTATCTCGCTGAGCGCAAGTGACAGGGACAACAGGGAGAGCGGTAAACAAAGCAAAGCAGACATTCCACCTCTGAGGGATAGCAAATCACCACGCTGATACCTACTGCATGTCATACAGAATAAAAGTGGGGACAACACAGGCGGGAGCTCAAGCGAGACGAACATGGAACTTCATGAAAATGTTTTGCCAAACTCTCTTCCCCTCATAGGAAATTCCATCTCTGCTGACAGCTTTTCTCAAAAGCGATATTTCGCCACTGAAAAGCGCACTTGAGTGAACAAACGAAGGGGAAATCAGAGACACTGAGCCTGCAGTTCAGAGGGAGTACATGTGTGCGAAGGAGAATTCCCTCAGCCCGCAGAGTTTGATTTATAAGTGACAATCTACAAGATTTAAGCCTCTACAATATGAGTTTGCCACGTGGTGGTATTATTTCAGCACACAGAGAAAAATCAAGCAATAGAGGTCGGTAACGAAGAGGGGCGGTGGAAGAGGGAGGGGGATAGAAAAATGGTGGCAGTGGGAGAAATAACTGCTCAAATATTGTCCATTACAATAATTCATACATCACACGGTGATGTGTAAATTAGGACCTCAGAGTCAACATGGGCACAAATAATTAAGTTGAAATATTAATGATGAAATATCCTCACAAGTGTGCGGCTCATGATCAATTTGGGGTTAATGAGTCGTTTATCTCTGTCCAATCCCTGCTCGTCTTCCTGCCAGTTCCTGCTGCGGGGGGAAATCTACATAACAGGTTCCTGCATGTAGTGTGGATAAATGTGCAAATGATCCCATAAACAAAATCAATTTATCCTGCTCAGGGTTTTTTTTTTCATGGTTGAGAAAGGGGATACAGTAAGTGCAGAAATGAAGCCACAGTCGAGAGCCGGTGCAGCTACACTGTCAATACTTCTTCTGCTCTGTTTCAGGGTGCTGTCAGCAAAATTGAGACTGAAAACCTGCAGATTTCACAGTCTCTTCTCTTCTTCTCTGTCCTTAATTCCTGAAGACTTGAGTCCAGCCTTTTTCACGTTGTCCAAAAAGCAGTGAATAGGAGAATTAAATATTGGCTACTTGTTCTTATTAGTTGATCAGCTATCTCTATGCTGACTCAGTAAGCGCTCTGTGGTTGTTCAGGCCTGTATGGGAGCATTTTTGTTTGTTTGCGTGACATGACGCTTCTTTACACAGGGCAGCAGTCACATCTCTACGTCTTTCTCTCTTTTAGTTATAAGGACCTTCCCTCTGTTCTGAAGCTGATTAGTTTTGACCTGAGCAACCTAGTGCTGCTATATCCAATCAGCCTAATCACTCAAACTCTTGCCTTCCCCCACCTTCTTTACCCTAATGGGCTTTCCCTGCTCTGGTGACTTAGCACTTAAGAGGTAGGGAGGTGGAGGGGTGGGGGTGGGTGGTTATTACTCCAGGAAAACCCTGTTAAAACTTCTTAACAGAGCCAATGCTGTCCTTCATTTTACAAACAGCTCAGGTACTTAAGGAAAAAATAACCGGCGTCCTCCATCGTTACCCATATTTACTGCTGTGAGTGGTGGCTAACCCAGTTGCCAGTATGCTTTTGTATGAATTTGCATCACCTCCCAAAGGGCAAGCAAATTAATGAATATTCACACTTAATCTATAGCCCACGGCAGCCATGCATTATTCATGAGCTGTTGCTGTTTTTGTGGTAGCACGCACACATCTCAGATTTGTCATCGCAAATCATAATTTCATTTTCTCCTGACTTCGATGTGTGCCACGTGCAAGCGATGGCTGCACTTGCTAAAGGCACTCGGCAAATCGGTGCACGGCTGGGCCTACGTCTCACTGCAGGTTTTAATCTCACAATTAATGTGAAACCACATCCTCAACGAAGAGATTCACGCTCCCAAATGCTAACGATGACATTCCTAATCTCAGATTCTCCGATTCTCACAGGGGTTTTCACGTCAGAGAGGATTCAGGCTGTCACTAAGCTGCAGAGGACTCAGAGCAGCAGCGGTAAAGACATCAGCAAGACAGGTGCCATCTTGAATTATGGCAGTCTGTCAACATGCAAACAAGACTTGGAGTCCTGATGTGGTACGTATGTTTGCAGCACCAAAACTCACAGTGGCCAAATGCATACGTCCTTAAAAGTAGAACTCAGAGAACCGATCAGTCACTAGACTACCGGCTAACTCGGCAGCAAAAATCAGAATAAGGTAACAGCGTTGACACCCCATTGTCCAACCCAGCAAAGAGGACGTCTAAAAGGTTTCCGTATGAAGGAAGGAGAAAGTGTGGTGACAGTTTAAAAGCCTTTCCTGACACTCAGCAAAATGGGCCAACCTTCTTCCAAACAATTGCACCTGCAAGTCAAATTGTATTAGTGATGCACGATGTTTTTCACATGGAAAAAAAAGAGTCACAATAGAGCTCAAGTGTGGTGCATCGAACTGAATCAGTGTTGGGGGGGGGTTCTCTTGTAAAGGGTGGAAAAATAAATGCAGGATTATCTTTCACAACAAAATAAAATCACTACAAAAACTACAACTTCTGGCAAAAACACAGAAATTGCTCACCGGGAGAAAATTATGAATCAACCTATTAAATATACACTTGGAGAAAAGCGCAGCCCATACATTTTAGCACCTTTGTCAGTGGTGCAATCAAAATATTCTCTCAGCACTCACATGTATGCTCCCTTAAAAGAAAATCAGGAGTTACCTCTTTGTTCTTGAAACAAGTTTCTGACTACCAAATTGTTTTATTGAGAGAAAGTATATATATATATATATATGTGTTATTCTCAGTAAAATAATTGCAATGTTTTCGGTTAAACATGAATATTCAAAATCCTTGAATTTGCTGTGAGAAAATAATTAGGAGTTTATTAGCATTTGTTTATTTGTCCATGCATAAAACCTCCTAATGAGAGTGTATTAACAAGCCCTCGACTCTAGGGAGGTAAATTCTCAGTGTTAAGAAGGTCTTCCGTGTTTGGAAAATGCTATGCTGCAAAAGGAAGGGGGGGGGGGTAAATAAATAAAAATAGAAAACTGATTAGCCTGTGAACAGCTAAATTAACCTCACACGTCTAAAGCGGTGACATGTCCTCAGCCAACCTCTGCTAGCAGGATTTGCTCTCCATGCATTGAAACATAAAGAGGAGGAAAATACCAACTCAGGGTAATTATAACACATACAGTGACTTGACATTTAGGGCACAGTGTAGAGAAGGGGAGATAGTTGGCCTTATCAGAAGCTATAATGAAAGGTCAATGGCCTCCTCAGTGTTTACCTCCAATCATGTGGTCTGAAGAATCTTCTTCAGTCTCTATTGAAAGAGCACCGGTGTGGTTAGGAGATACAGCATTTCTGACTGCAGGTGAAACCAAAAATAACACTGGCTCATTCTTTTTCTGGACTCTCTGTGTTTTGACATTTTACTACAAAAAAAGTGATTTCTTTTTTCAATTTCATAGGACTTTATAATAAAATATAGGATGGAATAATATAAAATAGTACTGTCACACTCCCACAAAAGCACCCTCTAAGAAATTAAATGTATACATTGCACTACTCCCATTCATCCTGTGCTGTGCCTACACTCTGCTTGTGTGAAAACTGAGCAAAGTGTATTTCTTTCACTCTCTCTCTCTCCCCGTGCCTTTTTGGTTCAGTCTCCGTCAGTGGAAGGAAAAAGCTGCATTGATAAATAGGTCAGAGAGCTTTTCCACCCCCCAATGGTTTCAGGCCCAGCTTGGCAAATTGAACATAATTAAGGCCCAAGGCAAAGGTTGCACTTTCCTTGAAATAGCGAGAGGAGTGGTGCAGAAGTTAGCTTGCTACAGGAGGAAACACGCCGCCATGCATGTTCAGTACACCATGCCTGGGCACCGAGGATCCACAGAGCTGCAGCCGTAAGCAGGAGGAAGAGGAGGGGTTGGAGAGAGAGAGGATGGCAGCCATTACAGAGCCAGGAAAACTCTCCTCACATGTCTCTCTCTAGCACACATGCAGCTTTTGATGCTTCTTTATTTCTATCACATTGATAAACAAACATTGGAGGAATATTAGGTGGTTTTGTTCTCTTGCAAAGAGTCAGATAAATAGATTGATGCTCTCTAATAGATAAATAATATAGCTGCTGGGCAGTAAGTCTGGTTCTGTCCAAAGGTACAATAAAGGGCTTTGGATCACCTCTAAAGCTAACAAATATATGTTATATCTTTTAAATAATTTATTTAAAAAATGCAAAGATATAGAACCAAGAAGGTATTTTTTAAACTAAAATAGATTCACTAATGTAGTATTTATTGAAGTAGAAGCTGGATCTTTGCCTGTAGACTTTACATAATGTCAGGTTATCCGAGTGTGACAGAGCGTAGCTCTCAGAAAAAAGAGAAACAGCACACTGATACACTCACAGTATCGCTACACCTGTTCCCTTTTTTCTTTCCTCGTCTTTTCCTGCAGCTATGATTTGCTGATTGGTTTGAAAAACAAAACATTCACTGATTATATAATTAATGTGAGGGCTTCTGCATCCTGTCCCCTGTATATTCCTTGACTGGTTGCTGGGTGGTTACTGGCTACTACTCTCACCAGGTAAAATTGGCCGCAAAAATGGTGTTACCGCTCTTTATGATAGCTTTGGTAACTAAAGGATTGTCTCAGTCACTGACTGTGACTCACTAACTAACCCCAGATCTGTGATGAAACTTGAAAAACAAACTGAAAACAGAGATTTTTTGCCTTCAAAGTAAAAAAATGCTGTTGTTTCATCCTGAGACCAACGTGTTGTAAAAGTGCAACTTTTACTTTGAAAGGAAACTGTTGCCAGTTCTGGTAGTTGGTGAGAGTTTGGAAATAAGCCTGCATCCATGCAAAGTAATGGCAACTGCGCCAACCTATGGAGGGTCACTTTTGCACTGATTGGACTCTTGGCCCGTGTGACCTTAAAGACACAATTAGGCCACAATGTGTCAGAAGCTAAAACAAAAGGAAAATGCAATCAATCAATCAACCAAATCAAGGCTTCAAAATAGTGATGGAGGAGATGGCCATCATTTATCTACAGTTTATAGAAATGTGTTTCCTCAGCTGACCTTTGAGGGAAGCTATTAGTACAACTGATTAATGATAATGTCCATTAATCACAGAATTCTGACTTTTTCTCCAAAATCTGGAACAAAAAAAAAAGGAGAAAATCCTAAAAACCCTTGTTTTTTTGTTTTGCTTTATGGGTTTTTTCAGTGGCCCTAATCCTCTTCCAGGTCATGTACATCTATTCCTGGAATATGTATTGGGTTTACTCTGTGACTTCCAGGAGAAATGGTTCATCGCAAAAATATTTATTTGTGTTTTTTTAAATATTGATTAGTCTTAATCTCAAAAATTCAAAATGAAAATGTTAATTAATACCTTTTTCAAATTTTGGACAGTGCTTTGGAAAGGACTTCACACAACAAGCCACATTCACAGGCATACAGGATTTTAAATTCTTCCTAATCACACACACAGCAATAGGTGCAACAGAAACTGGTACTTAAAGAGCACTTTTGTACTCAGTTTGAGCCTTCAAGGTTAGTACAAGCCACACTCGCCTTTTTCTATGACTAATCGCGTTTAACCCAACACTCGCAGATACATTGGGGTAATTTTCAGTGTTGGGTTCAGTGTCTCACTTCCTGCTCAAGAATACTTAGACTGGTTCCCCTAGTCTGCATGTCAGATCCCCCCCAAAAAAACAAAATGAACCCTCCTTCGAGCCAGCGACCTAAGGCTTTCTGGGAACCCACTACAGTCCTCTGCTCTACCAACTGAGCTATCGAAGGGGACGATGGACGGTTAGGCGCCTCTCACTCAAGAATACAACATGCAGGCTAGAGGAATTTCCATCCTTTGTGATAAGTTGAGCTATGTTAGCTTAGCACAAAGGCTGGAAATTCCTGAATTGAGCTGAACAATGTTAGCTTAGCTTAGCTAAGTTGATGTTTACTGCACATGCAGGTGAGTGGTGTTCTTCTTCTTCACTGTTGTTACTATACAGACAGTTAGAACTTTTATAAAGAGTGATTTTTTTCCTGCCCCCTTAGTGTGGGCTTAGTGTGCCATTATAATTCCCCACTCTTCACAGTGGTATCCTGTACGGTCTGGGATGCCGTTAGTGAGCTTGGATGCCAGGCTCCATTAGTGTCCCAGCATCCTCTGCTCCGAGGGCTTTGCCTCTGCAGGGAGGACAAAGCAGAGCAGAACCACACAGGGATCGCACAGGTTAAAGATGAAGAGATCCAGGTCTGGGTGGAGGTCTGGTAAGGAAGGGCAGCTATGTTAACTATCCAACCCACCACATTGTCAGGCTGTACTGGTCAAAGCCAAATAGAGCAGGTTGGCAGTGTATTAGGGATTATGCTCTTTACACCACAAAAACCCATAGCTATTAATGAGAACTCATGGAGAGCAAGGACTGTATGTGGCAGTATTTTTCCAACAAGGAGGGAGCTGAGGGGGAGGAATATTTTTAGTGCGGTTCGTCTGTCGGTAAGATTCCTCAAAAACTTCCAGGCTAAAATTCATAAAACTTGGTGGACAGGAAGACCAGAGAGGAAAGAGTACATCCAATCTGGGTGCAGATCCCAATCACTTTCTTTAGTGCAACATCATTTATAACAACACAACGGCATTTGAGGAGCTACACCCATGAAATCAGCAGTTTCAAGATGAAATACATTTTTATGGAAAAAATTAACCAGTAGTATGAAAGGAAACATGTTTGACATGCACAGCATTTGACAGAGCACACAACAAATGATGCAAAAGTGGGGAAGATTGTAGCAATTCAAGTAAAAGGCTATAATTTAAGGCTAAAAGCTGCTGTAATGTGCATCAGCAAAACGCTAACACTGAATATTAGAAGATGATTGAACAAGCTTTTCTTTTCCACAACTGATGTTTGCAGGAGAGGGAGTTTTAACCAATAAAACTCCACCATGGCTTTTATTGTGTGCAGTCATTGTCAAAAATAATTACATAAAAATTTAAAAAGATCTTGTGGCTTAAGCTGATGGTTTTGACTTGATTTAAATTATTCACACTTAGCATTTTCCTAAAGAGCACCATGAGCGATGCCAGTAACCGTAATTTAATGTTGCTGTTTCCAGGCAGAATTTGTATTTTGCCTATTGCACCTATTGCAAAAATGTTTTTTTTTAAAAAAAAATTAATTAACATACATTTTTTTAGATATCAGATTTTAATGCTTCGGGAAATACACCTGCCTATTTCTGAAATTGACGTGCAGCAGCATCACACCAGGCCTCCTCCGCCTTCCATCCCCCACCACAGACACCGAGTGCTAGTGGACGCCATATGGCGAAAGATTTACCATGGTGACACGGACATGAGGCTCTAACTCAAACCTCCATCAGAATGTCAAGGAATATCACAGAGAAGCAAGGAGATGGAGAAAGGAGGTATGATAGCACTGTTCCCTCAGCACAATCGATTCAGCTGGCCTGAACAGTCCCAGTCCCTTCAGCCTCATAAGACTAATGGCGGAAAATCACAACCTGGGGGGTTCGATCCTCTAAAGGGCCTCTGAGACCTTATTAATATGCAGCTTTATTTATTTATTTGATTTAGATTTTTTTGAGGAACGGGCATGCTCTGAAATGTTTGTCGCGTACACTCAATTTTACACGTATAAACAAAAACATTTGAAGCATGTGGATAAAGTATCAGCCGCTCGCTGAGCACAAAGACACGCGTGCACACGCTGCAGCCACGCACGCACGCCGCAGAAGGAAACAGAAGCCATAAAAATATTCAGCTGATTGCTCCCTGACTACGCAGTCAAAGTAAGAAAACCCGACAGGTACTATCTCCCCACTCTGCGTGGTACATCTGAATGTGCTGTGCAGGCATTTTCGCCATCTCGGTTCTCTAGGTATGGCTTCCCCTCCCCCCGCCATCTCCATCATACTGTATCCTCATGCACACAGCAGGCTCCCCTCCCCCAGCCCGCCTTCACCATCCCCTGGGAAGATGGAGCAACCAGAGAGAAATTAATTGAAATCTAAACCGCGATGCAGGATTAACTAAGTAGGTGAATTCTAGTTGTCACATAATCAGGGCTAGTGTACTGTTTGACTTTCATCAAATGGAGCTGACTGAAACAGCGACCGGGGATAATGACAGGGAAAAAGGAGCCAGCTGCTGTGCCCCCCTCCCCCTCTTTCTCTCTCTCTCTCTCCATCCCATCCCTTCCCCCCTCTCCTCAGCATCTCTCCCTCCTGTCTCCTACTCTCAGATGTAAATTTGGGTCCTTCCTATGGCTGACGAAGTGTTGTTGTATGGAGGAGATCCCAGAAGGGGCAAAACTGCAAAATTCTGCTATCACATACTCTGACCTCCCTGCCTTCCACATACACAGATCTGATACGGAGACAGATAAGCAGCACTAACAAACAGCTGCAGGATCTTCATCTGTCTTTATCATGACCGTGTGCCACTAGCGAAAGAAATACTTTATCACATACAAGAGAGTGTACTATGTCGTGCACGCTGGCAACGATCTGACTAAGGAGCTCGAATTATCGCACACTTACACAAAAAAGACAAATCACGTCGATATCATCTTCCGTAAGCATCTATGTGTCATTATACATATCATGTAAAGCAACTGTGGTATTTGCTGTACTAGCACTTGAAAAATGCAATCTGTCATTTCCACCCAACTACTGTAAATGCACCGTGGTATTTGGCTTTCTTCTGAGACAACAGAGGATGAAATGTTAAAGTAAAGTGGGTCAAACAGCACGCAGCTCTGATGAAGCATGACTTACTGCAAAAAAATGAGAGCATGTCAAAAGATTTCTATTTCCCTTTGAAGGGATGGTGTAGATAGGGCAACGCGATGCGCTGTGAAGAAAAGGCACTTGATCTATTTTGAATGCTGAAAATGTCCTCAGTTCAATCTTACATGGTGTTTTTTTGATCAGACGCAGATGCAAAACACAAATAAACTATGTATCTTGTTCAGCGTATAGCGCCAACTTGCAGGGAAAACCATCAAGAAAAGTTGCTTTTCAGAGCATATTTGTGTTGCAGATCATTTAAACTGCTTAAATTACACTTTTAATAATATGAATACTGCATTTGCCTTTTATTTAGCAATACCTGTACTAATCAACTGGAGTAAGGAGGCAACATTTTGGTGTTAAAATTGGCGCAGCTCTGCTGCTGCTGCTTCCAGCAATAAAATTATTTCTTTAGAATTTCACGCCGTTTAAAAATCAATATTGTAGCAAGTTGTCCGTGAATGTTTCTGTGTGCATATCTATAGTGTGGATAAGAGTGGGTGTGGGCAGTACAGCAGAGCAAGCTGCCAGCTACCCAGTTGATAATATAGCTTGGGCTTATGCCCAGCAAGGTTGACCTCAGTCTGTTGGCTTGCGATGTCATTTACCACCTGCCACACACACACACACACACACACACATACTCTATCACTTTCACTGCCTCGGTTCAACCTCTACACATCTTTGTTTCTCTACAAACACACACACAAATATACAGGTCTGTCCTCAGGTAAAGGGGGCTGCTACATGCAGCTACAGGCAGCTGTGTGATGGACTAAAGTGTGCTCAACAAGTGTCAGTGTGAATATGTGAAGGTTCAAGAAAACGATCAACAAAAGAAAAAGAGGATGAAATGAAGTTCATCTTGTGAGAGGTTTGTAGTTTCCAAGAGCAAAGGCCACAGAGGCTAAAGAAAAAAGCAAGAGCGAGAGAGAGAATACAACACGCACCAAAACAGACACGTACTCAGGCTTGTGCACAAATTCAGGCACTTCGACAGAGATGTGTGTCGCAGGCATGCGGAGCGGCATACCTGGACAGATGGCAGGCAGTCATCCCGATGCACCTGCCATCAGCGTGCCGCCCGAGAGGCAGAACAGAAACTGTTTCATCTCTCTCTCTCTCTCTCTCTCACACACGGATGGATCTGTTTCTTCGATAAAGGCACGCCGCATGGATGCTGATGTGAGTATGGCTGTGCACCGTTGTCTGTTTTAAGTCATTTAACAAATAGAAGAGCAGAAGTTCTTATAAGCATCTGAACTACCTGCACTAGCTTTAACAGTAATACAATATTTAAAATATATTAATATATAAAAACGTACACTTGACTACAAGCAAGATTAATTCCAACAATATCACCTGTAATATTTCATTTAGCATCAGAGATTAATCACACGGTTTGGTTTATTAGTACGAGCTTGAACTCTGACACCTGGATTAATTTCATCCAATCTAATTAAGATCGATTTTTGTTCAGTCAAATGTTTTACTGTGGGACAGAGAGGAGGCTGTGGCTATTGCACGATTGCTGCAGTGTGCGTCTCTGCCCAGTAAAAACCTGCGAGCGACTCTGATGCTCTCCATTACAGAGAGAAGCGATGGATGGAGAGGCTAACAGACTACCAAAACCCACTGCTCCAGCCTAAATCACATTTCAAAGCATACAGGAGTCTATTATAGGAAATTAGAAGGGCCTTGGATCTCAACAAGTCTATCCTTCAATTTTATTGAGTCTTCTCGGTAGCCCTCGGTGTGTTGTGTATACTTGTCAATAGCAATTCATCTACATGTGTTGTGTTGACAAACAGTGCCAAGCGTGTGTCTGCAGCTCAAACGAGTGCATGTGTGTGAATGCACGCGCACACACTGGTATCCTTAACCCCGCCCTTAGTAGCAGGAGAAATAAATGCACGAGGTAATAGTTTGAGGTCCTGGGTGACGTTCGGAGAATCTGATATTGAGTGGATTTTTCTAAAGTCCAAACACAAATTCAAACTAATCACCGCCCACATGGAAAAGGAATAGAAAAAAAAGTTTTACATTCCTTCCAGCAATTTTTTTACGACTTTTATACATCTCCCTAGATGTATATGTCTCATATTTGGATAAAAAAATGCCCCGTTTACATTTTTCTTAAACAGTATAATTACACAAATTCAGCATGAATCCAGTTGTATGGCAAAAATGTGAAAGGGGCCTCTTATATAAGCAAATCACAGTATGAGATACATACAAGTCTCGACACGCTATATATATAAAAGAGGAATTTATGTCTACGTTTGCAATTTTTTGTCTATTTCCTTCTATTTTGGAGGAGCAATGTTAAAAATATAGTAAAATAAAGCCGAAGCTTCTAAACACTAGTAGGAAGTATGAGTCTCTGCTATCTAGGGATCGGCGCTATTATTGGATTCAACAATGAAACTTTGTTGTCCTGCTATTCTACACCACAAATACTAGTCAGTTAAATAATATACCACGATTAATACATTTTATAACATTATTAATACATAAAGTATTATTAACACTTCATGTACAACAGCAGTTAACTGGTGGGTCTAAGATGAAACACAACTGCCTGCCACTGGTTTGCAGCCATGGTAAACAGGGACCTTCTCTTTCAGCGCCAGCATGCTGGAAAGTGGGACAGATGACATCAACTTTTTGATTTAGAAAATAAAAATGAATAGTTGCATTTAAGCCTTGTTATAATAAAAGGACACATAACTCAGCTGGAGCATTGCATTAGCACACTGATCGGCGTCACTACAAATCTTTAGGGCAAAAAGGCTGCTGGTGGTAGCACCGCTTGTTATACTCAACAAAAATATTAGTGTCGTTACTGACCACACATTGGCGAATCATGATGAGTTAAAAGAAAAAAAATCACACCGAGTAATAAATTTACTGGACACCTTAATAAACACACCTTGTCATCTGTGTTGACATGACAGCATCACACAGTTGCTGCAGATTTGCTGGTTTCACACCCACGATGTGAATCTCCCATTTCAACACATCACAAAGATGCTGTATTGGATTGAGATCTGGTGAGTGTGGAGGCCGTTTGAGAACAGCAAACTCATAGTCATGTTCCCAAAACCAGTTTGAGATGATTAGAGTTTTGTGACACGGCATGTTATCCTGCTGGAAGCAGCCATCAAAAGATGAGTAGAGTGTTGTCATAAAGGGATGGACATATCAGCAACAATACTCAGACTGCGGTGTTTAAACAATGCTCAGAAAAGAAGAAATGATCCCCCACACCATTACACCACCACAAGCAACACCATGCTTTCATGTTGTTTACACTAAATTCTGACCTACTATCTGAATGTTGCAGTATATCAGTATCATTATTTTTCCACTTTTCTGTTGGCCAATTTTGGTGAGATTGTGTAACCTGTAGCCTCAGCTTCCTGTGACGACTGAAAGGTGGCATTCGGTGTGGTCTTCTGCTGCTGTAGCCCATCTGTTTTAAGATTTGCTGTGTTGTGCATTCAGAGATGCTCTTCTGCATATCTTGGTTGTAGCGAGTGGTCATTTGAGTGACGGCTTGCAGCCTGGCCATTCTCCTCTGACCTCTGCCATCAACAAGGCATTTTTTCCACACAGAGCTGATGCTTATTGGATATTTTCTCCTTTTCAGACCATTATCCATAAACTGTAGAGACGATTGTGCTGGAAAATCCCAGTAGCTGGCAGTTTCTTAAACTCGCCAGCTCATATGGCACCAACAGCCATTCTAATATGGTAAATTAAGGTAGATGTCTTACTTAAAGAGTAACCAATAAGTCAAATTGTTTCCCAGTTGTACTAAGAAAACTCTGCTTTCATCCAGAAAGAATGAAGCGTACTGGATGTGTACTTTATTCAATTACTGCTACTTTCATCAGGTGGTAAAAAAAAAAAGAATCATTTGAATCTTAAATCCAAACTCTGTGTAGTTTAAAAAAAAAATCATTTTCTCAGCATTTTATGGCTTTAATGAAAAAATATATAGGTAGGAATATCTTCATGCTGGCAGCTGTAAAAATTCCTAACCATCATATTCATGTTTCCCCTCCAGCCTTCAGACCCCCTTCTAAATTTCCATCCACCTCCCTCCCATCCACACTCCCGCTGTCTGTCTGCTCCTGCAGAGAGCCACAGCTCACAATCCATGTGCATCATGTCAGATAATTTTGTGGCGGCGAATCAATAATGCAACCGTAAATTTCATTTAAATAAACATTAGTGGCCTACTTAATTAATGAAACCTCGTCTGCAATTTGTCAGTGTCAGGAGTGCTAACCCCTTTGATGTTGGTATGAATATTCTTTTTCAGAAAATGAGGCGCCCGCACGATTAGAGCTTATTGTGGCGTTAGCCTCTTCCTCACCGTCAGCGACGCTGCCTCAATTTGTGCAGGGCTTATCAAGAGTACACAGCATCACCAGATTAAAATCATTTACTGTGCAGAGGAGACAATGGGAGGCTGTAAAATGAGTGTGGGGAAACATCATGAAAAATAGTGGGGGGAATATCTAATGAATCTAATCTACATACAAGCAACTTGATCAAATGCTTGAGCAATTTCAGAGGCCATACATCAAACAGTACATGACATTAACATCGAATCAATATCTAGCAGGTCCACACCCATAAGCCGTAGCGCTGAGCGCTAATAACCGGCAGGGTTATGAGAGATAAATAAAAAGACAAATATAAACAGCCGACTATCCTTTTGTGAGACGAGCATCTGACCTGTCCTTGTCGGTGTGCGGAAAACAGCTTCTCGCGACCCAATTTCATTCAGCTACATAATTTAGCGGTGAGCCACATGACTTCATAACCACTGCAAAAATATTAATCAAAACAAGTTAGCGAATCTATTTCAGCAGACTCGCTTACAATCCCTGGTCCCACCATTACAACTGTTTCATTAGTTGGGAGAACAACTCATAAAGGCTTAGCTGACCTAAATAAGTCAAGTTGATCAGCGCATAGCTCAAGTTGATAAGTTTAAAACATTCAAGATGGCATAAAAGGATTTGACTTTTAGCCATGGAACTAAAATCAGACTGACAGCAGTTCAGCTAATACTGAAAGTGATATAGCAGCAAGAGTCTACCTTGACTGTCAAAACGTGTTTGTAAGTCACATTCCACCTGAAACATATCAGTCAAAACACAGTCACTGATCAAGATAAAGAGCTATAAATGGGAAATGTTAGAAAAATCTTTATCCAGGTGTTAAAACAAAGGTACTGACATATTTCTATTCATCCCTTCTTATCCTTTTTCTTTTTTACCGCCCCTCTCGTTGCTGGTGATAAAGCCAAATTGCAATTATTTGGGGGAGACAGTGGGAATAAAATACAAATGCATACAAAGCTGTGTTGAAATATTCTAGGACATTTAGAAGTATAGGTTTCCTATCACCACAAAGAAAGACTGACTCAAATGCATCTATAAAGAGAAGCGTCGTGGATAAACGCATAAACGTTTTCTGTAGCGCTTTGCAAGTCGACTCCAGCAGTTCATTCATTCTTCAACAAAAACCAGGTTACAGCGCAGAGCCAAAAATCTGATTAAAGCTCAAGGTATGAACGAGACAGAATATAGAAACTGGAAATCACACCCCCAACCAATCTTTATTTGGGACACCTGAAATAGGCCAGTGGCTGGTTTCCTCCTATCAGAGGAGCCCTGGGAAACCTGAGAGAGAGACTGGAGGGAAAAGAAGAGAGTGAGGAGGTGGAAGGATGACTGTGGCGGTGGTGGGGGTGGTGGGGGGATTCAGCGGGGCCTTAAGTGTGCTATCATAGGCGTCTCTTGTGCCTGCCTGCTTTATTTGCAGTAGTCAGGTTAATGAGTCCACCAGCCCACTTGATGTTGAGAGGCCTGCCACAAAGAGCTGCCTCATTAGAGCTAGCCTGGCACGCTGCTCTGAGACAAAGGGACATTCACACTGCTGAATGCCTTTACGCTCCTCAATGCTGCCAGCCTGTGAGAGCCAACACCATGGCATAGCCCCCTGCACACGTCCTGGCGCCTGGCCAGCCACGCCACGACCCCAAGTTTGCTGGCTGGACTCGCAGGCTGCAGCGGTACTAGTAAGCGGCAGGGTGTACTAAGATCAGCTGTAGCGTGCTGTGGGTTAGTAATGTAAAAGCCACGATGTAGGAAGCTGGGAGACCAGCTGGAGTATTGAAGATTCTGATTGGTTCCCCTGGCTTTATTCCTTGGTTTATCTTTGTATTTGCACCAGGCGTTGCCTCAACATTCATCTCTTTCTGTGCAGGCAACTCTTAGCTGACAAGGTCTAAAATACATATGCAAATTATCTTAAAAAAAACAAAACGATTTGCTGCCAAAATATATCTAATTATATGACATAACAAATGAAGTACTGTCAGCGAGCGTGATCCCTGCCTGTGATAACAGTTACTTTATCAGCTGAGGTGCTGGAGGTATTTAAAAGTCACTGCTCTGTGTAATTTCATGCTTGGCAACTAGAGGCTGCAATATCTGTATCTACAAGAAACCAGCCTCCCACCTAATCTGAAGTCTATAGAGAACTTTTATGTTTTAGAGGCAAACTCAAACTTTTGTTTGTGACAACAATAATGCTAATATCTTAGATAGCATGTATATTTCAGATCTTACATTTAATACTGTAAGAAGTGGATAAGTGGACTTGGATATTTTGGTATAAAGTGTCACTTTTTAACTCCTGTTACTGTTATATAGTCAATGCAGAGCACGGGATTAGACTTTATATCAGCCGTATTCCATGTTAGATGCACTGGCTGTGATCTAGTTAACCGCTTCAGCACAAAAAAAGGAAAAAATCTCTTAAGGCTTGGGGTCAGGAGTTAAATATTTTCTGCATAGGCAATCTGCTCTTTCCACCACACTATTTATAGCGCAGGCAGAAACAGCTGAGCTGACTGCAGTGATGTCACTTGCGCTGATGGAATGCTTTGTTCCACAGCGTGTGCGCATACCACCTGGGTCTGTGCGAGCTGCGAGGGAAGCTCGATGCAGGAGCCAAGATGGCTGACAGTTGCCCCATTTTTTTTCCAAGTGTTAAAAAGAAATGAAAAAAGAAAAAAAATGTCACTATCTTCTTAACCCAGACTGTCCACAGCCTCCAAATATAACCTCATAAAAGCATTAGGTCCTCTGACACGGCTCTGTGTGTTAATGTCATAAAAAGATAGCAGCGTTTGGGGCTGCCGTTTAGCGCTCATGCCAAAGTAGGGTAACATCAGCGTGAGCTCTCTCTCTTTCTCTCTCTCACACACACACACACACACACACACACACACACACACACACACTCTCTCTCACACACACACACACACACACACACACACACACACACTGCGGCTGAAGAGGAGAAAATAACACGTCGCCATCTTAAGCGTTTAACTCTTTGTTGTTCTGTGCATGGCGTGCATACGGCTGAGGTGTTCAAGAAGCACTATACCCATATATATATTTTTAGTACGCCTTTGGGCTTCTTTCAGTGTCCCTAAAAGAGCATGGTTGCCTGGCAACCGTTATTGTTGCCATGGAGATTCATGTGTTGGCAGCTGCTGCAATCAGCATTAACTCAAGGCACATATTCTCATTCCGATAGTCAGGCGATGGGAAGGCAACTAGGACACACAGTCAGAGAGGGATAGTAATCACTGTGAAACATATGCTCATCCATTACTTGCTGCATTAATACAATTATATCAAAAAGAAATTTATGGCTGTGCTTTGATGCAATGATCGCATTTCAGACAGAGGCATAAAATTCCACCTCATAACGGATCCCCACTTTTATTTAATAAATGGCACCAGGTTGTAACGCAACGGAAAACAATGCCATTTCTCCTCTGACATAAGAAGCAAATCTGTTCAAAACGTCCCTGCTCAGAGTCACATCTGTTCCCATTTGTCTTTTAAAGCAGCAAGGTAAAAAAGAAAGAAAGAAAAAGAAACAACAAAAAAACTCAATGTATGTGAAAATCTGTACACGATATAACCGGATTAAACGAGACAATGGCAACCCGGCTGAGAGATGTGAAAAATAGATCTCGCGAATGGCACGTTTGACAACACTGTTCGCACATTAAATAATTTCACATAGACCCTTATTACACAGTAAAGTGTATAGCGTTTGAGAGACAGTGAGGCTTACGTTTAGTGATAAATTTCAGACTAAACTCAATATTTTCAGCAGCTCTCTGCCAGCTGCTGCTGTTTCATTTCGACCTGTTGGGGGATAAGTGATATTTACCTCTTTCCATTCTTCATATGGGGATGCATCCATGCCCGCTGGAACAATTGCAGCCCTGTTGTGAGCAGAAACACACGCAAGATCATGATAGTAGTTATTTCCCCTCTTTTTTTTCCCTTTTCCATGCTCCCAGCTCACTCTGTCACTTTGCTGTTGACATCACAGAGTTATGTAGGGATAAAGAGGCAGAGAAAAACAATAACAGACCCATTGACCCCTATTTCACAAACCTTGGGGGTATGGGAGAAATCCACTTACAAGGCTGGAACAGACCTGCTGATTGGGCCTCAATAGGCTTTCTATTAGGGAGCAGCAGAAGTGCAGCAGAAGGTCCTGACTACTGCCATTTCTGAGTGAGGATGTTTCTGTGATGGTGCAGATTTACATCTAACCTCCTGTACGCCTCGGGTTTGAAGCAGACACCGGACTGTATCTGGAATCAGAGGGAAAACTGGATAAGTGTGCGACGCAGTTACACAGCTATACATTATTCCACACTGTACCTTATAAAATCAGCAATCTGATCATATCACTCCCGCTGCATCTGTTTTTAAAGAAAAAAATAAATAACTGCGACCGAGCAAAGCGAAGCAGCGGCAGCACTGGAATACAAGTTATTAGAGCAAAATGATTTCCAGAAGGATGAGCACGTGTGTCCAAAATAAATGAATTCAATTTTTAATTCAATTACTGTTTTATGTTCAAGGTGGGCAATGCAGAGGAGGCAATCCACTGCACTTTAAGGCTAAAGACGCAAATCTTTCCGAAACAAATCAAGATTAAGCCGCTCGTTTTACATTTATTAAAAAGAAAAAGAAGGAGAAGGAGAAGAAGAAGAAAGCCAGAAGAAGAAGAAAAAAAAGCCTGGGGTTTTCCTTTCAGCAGAGCAACCCTCAGACTATCGACTTCACTAAAAAGAAAACCTTAGGTTAATGGTTCTGTAAATTTCCCCTCTCTAACAGTTTTAATTGCACTACACAAGAGAAACATGGCTTTGGGAGTCAGACGCTATGATCTCCTGCCATAAGCATTAGAATGGAGGCTCACCTTGCTTTCTCTGGATGCTGCTGGTTGACATTTAACATCACAGAGAGAGGGGAGGTGCAGAGCCAGGTGCCCTACATGCACATTTGACCCCCTGCTAATGTCATAAGGGGAAGGTCCCACACACCCTTGCTTCGCTCATACAAAACACTACAAGGCTGCAGAGTACTATCTAAGTAATTACAGATAGACTTTAGTTACCTCTTAATATTTACATGTATATAGCATAATCCTGCAACTTAACGTTTCCACTGCATGAAATAAAAAGGTCAGTGTTTTATTGAATTATAAAGAACATATCAGTGTCTGCTGCTAGAAAGTGCAACGCTTCCTTATATTTGCACATTGTTAAATGTGCAAATATAAGAGCATATTAGGTAATCATTAGGAAATCAACATCTCTTTTCTTTATTTTAACTAAGGCAAAAACACAATTCTCTGCAGCATGAGGAAGGATGCAGCACACTTTGGAGGGCACAACAAACACAGCCAGCAGGCCTGTAACCCAGTGCAGATGACCTGGTTCTGCTTGCACGCAACCATGAAATAACAACTGCTGTTTAGAGTTTGATGTTAGCTTGGGGAGCGTACTGTCCCTGCTCAAGCTAAGCAGGCAAACCTTACTGTCAGGATTTGCTTGGAAAAAAAAAAATTGCAATCAGGTCATGTCCTAAAACAAAGCAGGTGCTGCATCTATTGGGTTATTCTCTAATTCTGGAGTCTGCTCATTGCAGGTCAGGACTGGTGGCACATATAACGCTGTAACCCATATAGTGTTTTTATTTTATTTATTTTTTTAAACACACTGGATGTTGAAAAGTTTCTATAATTTCTGATGACTGAACACATAGAGATGTCAGAAAATAAGCATCTGTGATGAAAAAGCACAATACAAAAATATGTGGAGCTTACTAAAATTTAATAGTTAACTATTTTGTTCGTAACAACCTACTAATGACATCTGTAAGGACTCAGAACAGCCACATATATGCATTTTATAATATAAATGTTTTTATATAGGTTGTAGAAACACATGGTGAAATGTGTGTGTTTGTGCACTTTTTTAAGCCACTTACAAAAGGACAATTTGAATAATTTGAATACTGTGTATTTATTATTTTTTAATAAACATTTTTTAAAGAATAAACATATTCCAAAGGCAATAATAAATCCACACAGCGGTTTGCATCTTTATAGTCATCCCGTGGATGATTTTTGAATGTAAAGTAACAGCAAGAAATTGTCACTACCGAAGGCGCACAATGTCTCACTACCACTGCTAAATATTCTCCATATTTCCACTCACATTGTGGAAATGCACAGTATGCCCCCTCTTTCTTATGTGGTACTGCAGGTATGTTTACCTGCCTATGTTGCTTATGTGCCATCACAGATGGGGCATCTTTTAATTTAAGCCAGAAAACCAAAATAAATGCCTTTTTTTCTTCCCCGCTTCCTCACAAGATCATTGAGGACAGCTGTGATTGCTCCTAACTTGATTTAATATCAATTTTGAGAAATTACAAAAGCCATTTGGAAATACATCAGAATCTGTTAAGTGAATGATACTGCCACACGTTTTAACACATAAAAATATGCAACAAATTTGAACTTGGGTTTAAAAATAACTTGGCATTGATCAGCAAAATCAAAGCATGGATAATAATATCCCCACCAAAAAATATATAAAATAAAATATTAACTACAGTTTAACTATTGTGTTATAACATTTTTTACTGGAACTAATATGCTAAAAAAAAAATAAGACAAAAATTATAAGCATATTAAACCAAGTCTGCATAGATTTTATGGAGTAAACTGTAGCACAAAATGAGCCCCACTGTGCAGGCTGTGTAATGTTGGGGTAAGGCCTGATGCATGATACAAAAAAAAAAAAAAATTAAAAGGGAGGGGAGACTGATAGAAAGGCAACGGTTACCAAGGCATCTCAGTTTGGTTAAAACTGATGCAACTACAACGTTTACTACTGCAGAGCACATAGCTCACAGCGACCCTGCACACACTTTCCTACAGACAGCACGTTCGCGTTTCGACCTGACTTCCAATTCGTTTCACTGACTGCCAAAAATAAAAGACCAACAACACCGACGCTTATTTGGGAGCTTTTAATGCTCACGCATGCCACACAGGTTTGAAATGAAATTAATATCTTGTTGTTGTTTTTTTTAAATTAGTTAATTAACTAATTTTACTCCATAGGGTCACATATAGTTTGATCTTGAGTAAAATGAATGTGGTTGTCAGGACATTCTCACACAGGTACGGTTGATGTGGCCATGCTGCAGAGGAAGGCCTGCTTCAGATTTTTTTTGTCGGCTTAGACAGCAGCCTCGATCGAAGACGCACAGCACAGACCGCATTTCGATGTCGCCTTACATCTAGTTTTGTTGTTGTTGTTGTTGTTGTGGCACTTGTTCCCATAGGCTCCATGTGCAGAACGCTGCGCACGCAAAGGGCGTTTCGATGCGGCAGTTTCTCTGTGTTTTGACGTTAAAGAACGGCAGTCACGGCGATTATGCGACTCCCTTACTTCACGCAGATCGGTTTATATTTCTGTTGTACTCTCTTTTGTTCTTCTCGAGTCCAGAACAACGTGTCGGTGTGCGACAGAAATCCCTATCCGGACGTGTTGATCGCAAATCCAGCAGAAGTGCGAAACAAACAGGTTCGGTTCGATAAGAAGTCCAAATCCTGCTGTCCGTGAGTTCCCATCCGCCTTCTGCGCGGAGTCCCAACTTCTACCATTAGCCCACAACTTTTACAAACTTCCACCTCTGTCCAAATGATGGAATTTGCAACTGCAGCCACAAGTTATTTCTTTCTGTTTCCTCCCTACTTCTTTCCCACCCTTGACGCCCCCCCTTCCTCTCAACCCCCTTTTTTTCTCAAAAGAGAGGCCCACCGGCTGCCTCTTGATTAATAAATGTTTAGGCTATGTGTTTTGAAGTGAGGGACAAAAGGGGTTGGCCTGTGACCCCTAGGAGCCCCGACCTTGCGCAGGTTCATTGTGAGGCGCTGGGAAAGGGGCTTTGGGACGGAGACCCCGGGCCACTGACCCACACACATCCCAGAGCCCTGCCATTCATGTGCGCACCGCTGCATGTCGCCCCGCAGCTTCCATTGTTTCAGCGGGAACAATAGCCTTACACCCCTCCACCTCCTCCCTCTGCCAGAGAAAAAGCAGCTTTCAAACTTCCCTATATGTCGCCTGATGCAAGCCTGAACAGAATTTCTCCTCTAACGCTTTAAATGAAGAAGAAAAATGTTGACAAAACGTTAACGCTCTCAGTGGTATGTTCACCCGAGTTGCATCACAACTTGGGTGAACGTTGCATCATTGCACTGACTGGATTCTTGCAGCCGTCAAAGGCCAACACTGTAACAGAGTGAAACAATGAAACGGTAACGGAGGGAAACTGTGAGACAGAGGATGGATGCTCGGAGGAGGACGAGATGACAGAAAGGAAAGAACTCGAAGAAATAGCGCGTGAATAACACCTGTGGGGTGATTTTAACGCTGGAGTCAGATATACGTTAATAAGTTGGAGGTAAAGCGGGCATTATTGCGCCTGGGCCACAGGGTTAGCAAGGTTACTCTAATGACATCATCCGTGGGGCCGTGGTTTCGATTGGATCTTTGCCTGGAAGTCAATCACGGCAGGAAGTGAAGGGGACACAAACGAGCAGTGCAGGACTGCCACTTGCTTCAATCAATTACTGCTCCAATTTTGAATGCACAAGCAAGACTCCCTAAAAGGAAGCTACGCCTTTGCATGTCAGAAGTTACGTGTGGTAAAGGAAGAGGCCGTAAGAAAAGGAAAGAAATACAAGAAAGAAAGAAAATGCGTGTAAAGAAAACGCTTAACTTTATTTACAGGCCTTTAACAGCAAAACAAGTTTTATGGGTCTATTTACAGAGACAACACCCCCCCCCCCTTAAAATATTCCCCCTTAATCTATGCAGAGACAACACACAATTGAACTAACAGCCTATAGAAATTGAGTTGCAAAACCGGTGGCCTGATGCGTGAAACTGAAATGAACCTCTCAAGACAAATGGCGTTAAACATGATTAATTGTGGCCGGCAAGAAGGCGACCAGACTACACAGTCCTACCGTCAGGCTTCACCAGATTATAGAGCAGTTATTCCCACGTATAGACCACATAAACTACAACATGCTGCTAAAATCCCCACTGAAACGCAGTCTGACGTGTATAATAATGATAATAATAATAATAATGATAATGAGCAAATCAGATAAATGATCGCTTTAAATCACTGGATATATAGAACTTCCAGAACGCGCATATTTGAGTGTCTGCGAGCGAGCGCGCATTTGTATGGATAAACGCGTGTTGTGCGCGGGCATGTGAGAGGAGAGAGAGAGAGAAAGAGAGAGAGAGAGAGAGAGAGATTTTACTCATTGTAATGCACAGAGCGACCTGCCCTCTTTTTGAAAAAAAAAAAAGCGAGAAAGCGCAGCCATGCTTTGCAGAGGCTACAGCGTCGCTCTCATTGGTAGCGTCAGCTTCTCGCCACACGGAGTCTTTGCTCGTTCGCTGCTACACGCCGAGAGAAACCGGGAATACACAGCGACTGCCTAGAGCTGCGGTGAAGTAATAACGCTCAGATGAAGTGAAAGAAACAGCAGGGCACGGATAAATACGAGCAGAGCGCACGGTGTGCTTGGGATCCACCATATGGCGTGGACCATTTCCACGGTGAGTATTTTCCGCCGGCGTTTGCTTTATAATCAAGCCTTTGAGCAATTATTGATGAGCTGATTTGCGTCTTTTTGCTCCCGCCGTTGGTAACGCGTGCGTTTTAAGAGAATAAAACGGATGGCGATCGTTCTCCGTGCAGATAACGGGTTCCTGTGCACGCTGCACTTGCCATTGTTATTGCGGGCTTCAGGGAAAAATCCACTACCAGTTTAAAAAAAAGGATGAGTAAAGACGTTAGAAAAAGCCGAGCAGGCTTAACGAGCGGGATTTGTTTTTATGTTTTCATGATCGTTCAGAAGGGGGAAGAGGACGAAGGATATCTGAGCCTCATCGTTTGTTCGTTGCACGGCGCGTGAGGACAATAGGGGTCATTTTCTTCTGGGAGGCGAGAGAGGGAGAGGGAGAGAGAGAAGATCTGGTGAAATATGGTGATTTGCTGACAAGTCGCGATGGAGCTCCAAACAGGGGTCGACGCGAGAGTCGGACTGTTTTCAGGGGATAGGGACGTTTCCGTCTAAAATGGCGATTCCCTTTGTTTCTGTATCCCTCTCCTCTGTGTTCCAGCGAGTGGGTGATGCATTGCAATTAGCCTACAATCTACGAGCCTGCGCCTTCTCTTTCCCACTCCACGGTGCTTTTTGTGTGTGCGCGCGCTCTTTAACTGTAAAACAGGAGCCGTAATTTTTTTTTTTTTAAACGCTGAGCTCAGGAGATCCTCACAGTTGTGGGCAGGTGTCCGATGCGACTCTTACTCATAAACAGCAGTGACTTGGGTTGAATTTAAGCTGCTTTCGCTCTAGTTTACAAGATATGCAAATCACCGTGTGCTCCGTGAAGTCTGCATCGCTGCAGATTTCACCGGGTTATAGCTGAATTGCACAGATTCTAGGATCTCTGTCAGTTTCCCACTCAGTTGAGGCATTCGACAGGAGAGGAATTCGCATTTATGCACGTCTGAGCCACTTTCCCGTTACATTCAGCGTGCGCGTTATATAATCTGGCCATAGCACGCATAATGCACCTTGCAGTTTAGTGAACGTCACTGATTAAAAATAATAATAATATTTTTGAGGGAGTAAAAATCAGCTGCAGCTCATCTCCAGAAGCTAAATGCAGCACTTGTCAAACTCACGTCAAGCGGCGCGATCAGAATGACACAAGCATCTCTCCATCGTTACTGTGTGCAGGGAGTGCGTGTGCGCATGCCCACGTGAGTGTGGGTCTATGTGTGAGTGTAGGTACACGTGTGTTCTCTCTTCTTTTTTTTCTTTTTTTTTTGAATAGTGCAATGTTGCATAACTGATCACAGCCAATGCCAGATTTGGGGCTTCACAATTTGCTAGACCATTGTTGGCATTTCCTCTGCCAGCACGCGCACATCCGCATGCACGCACCAACGCAAACACACACACGCACACACCAACCAGCAGCAGAACTATTAACACATGTCGGCGATAAACGTTAATTCTCGGATTGGGAAGTCGTCAATTTCCCTCCTAGTTTCAAGGACACGGGGCAGCGATGAGGAGGACGCTGGGTAATATAGAGGAACATCTGTTTGCCTGGTGACGTCAGCACCCCCCCCCCCCCCCCTTTCATCCCAATCCTCTTGTGCTGAAGGCAGATGCCTCATTTGCTTGGCTGGAGCACCATTAATCCCAAAGTCAGAGGAAAAGACCGGACGGAGAGAGATCAGTCCCATTTAGGTGGTGCCCGCGCCGGGCTCAGCTCGGTCTCGATGTCCCGGTGAGTTTGCTACGGATGGACGCACGCGCACAGTGCGCACCGATGCGCTCAGGACACCGGCAGTTTCTCAGGGTTCTTCGGCTGCCCGGTTTGCGATTTGCGGCAATTTTAACCTGTGACCCGCAAAGAGAGGCTGCAGGCGTTTGTTTGTGCGTGTGTGCGTGTATCTATAGATGATGTGAGGAGGGCGTTATGAGGCTATAGGAAAATCAATATTTTGCACGCGGACCTTTTTCCTCCTTTTTTGGACGCCGAGTGATGTTTCTGAACAGGTCAATGTGGAATATGAGAATTTGTCATTTGCAATTCAATATGACGCATTTGTGTTTTCTTTTTCCTTAGGTGCACTATGGGATAATGGAGGATTTTTTTTAATGCCTTCCTCGGTTTTGGACAAAAAGCAGTCGACGGACACGGATCAAGTCATTTTTGACTGCTAAAGCGGTCTGGGACGTATAATCACTTTGCCTCCAAACTGGCTGTTCTGCGTTAAAGTCCTGTAACTTAACCTCTTTTTTTTCTCCAGCTGAATGTTTTTCCCCCGCTCACACACACACTCTAAGGTAGGCCTGTACAATCACCGGGAGAGGATCTGATCTCTTTTGATGCATACGGGATGCTTTGGATTTTAAAAAAAATTCTTTACATTTTTGGCCAAACTTGACATCCCAAAAACATCTTTAGTTACACGTCAGAGGTCTCAGAGGCTGCAGAAATAAAGACTGATTATTATTTGTCGTAACAGGTTTTATGCAAAGGTTTGGAGGTGTCTGCCCTTTTCCCACAGTAGAGTGGATGCAGCTGGTGGACGGAAACACACACACGCGCAAACACACAGATGAGCGGGTTGTGTCTCTCCGTGTTCACAGCGGACCTTGATTTAATGTCTTACAATTAAGGCACGCGGTGAATGCCAAGAGATGATCTTCCTATCTTCTCCGATCTGCACACCCCAGAAATGAAAAGTTTAAAGTTGCAGATTTATTTTTTTAAGAAAAAAAAAAGATAGATAGCCTATAATGTTATTAAAACTATACTGGTGGCGTTCTCACACTGAACTTTTGCTCTTGTGTTTCAAACTGTAATTCGTGTGCCGTCATTCGTGTGCTGTCTCTTTTCCTCCTGCATTTAACAATAAACAAAATACAATATTTGAAAGCTCCTTATTTATATGAACATATTTGCTCCAGTGTGTGTGTGTGTGTGTGTGTGTGTGTGTGTGTGTGTGTGTGTGTGTGTGTTGGGAGCTGTCCATCCTCACATAGGCTACCCGGAGCGCTGTCCACCCTCTGTGGTGCTGAAATCTGCGCGCCACCGATCAGCCTTTTGTTTCACTTGCCCGCCGGTGGAAAAGCGGAAATGGCTCAACTTCTTCTCTGTAGTGCAGGAATGCAGTCCGGACTCCTCGACGTAGAAACGCAAGCAACTACGTTAGAAGAAATTTCGACATTCTTGCATTTTGCAGGCCCCTCAAATGTTCTCTATGTACATATATTTACTTATTAATTTATTCTAAGTGTGGAAATTCGTGAAAATCTGCAAATGGAGTGACGGCTGGCATTACCGTTGAGCTCATTCGGTTCTAAAAATAGCATAAAAACATCCCCACACATTTTTACTTCTAATCATCGTCGCACGAATTTATCAGCGACCCATTTCCCCCCTAAAACTTGCTTAGAGGAAAAAAAATTTTTGTACAAATGACAATTATCACAGTAAAGAGGTTCTAACCCCCTCCCTCCACAAAAACCATATAGAGCCTCGCGTGACAAGGATAATAAACCATGATTTATTGGATCTGCATATTAATTTCCATAAGTACGCGTGGTGCCTTTGCGGAATGTAAATGAGGAGGACGACCGTGGAGCGTGTGGCTTAAACACTCGCATGGACTTTAAACGAATATCAGGTTTTTAAAATGTGCTTCACCAAAATCATTGGCTCAAGCAGATGAATGCAGACCACTAACTGTGAGAGTCTTGTGGCATTTCCGCTGGATGAAATAACATCCTTCGATCTTAGTGTGTCGCCTGGTGGCGTCCGCACGCAATATCAAACCGTAATGGAGACTCTCTCTTCCGGACAGTTAAAGATCAGTGGGGCTTCATTTAGTACGACTCATGTTGGAGTATTTATTTATTTATCTGGACGCATTTCTGTTTTTCCTTCAGATGATTGGCTCCATGTTGCACACACCGACAGAAAATAATCAGATCTTAATTAATGACATGAGTCTGTGCGCTTCATGTAGATAGAAGGATAAGCGGGGCCTGGCTAAAGTGGGCAGGGGAGCACATAAAAGTCATTTCACCAAATCATCAGTTTATTTCCTTTAAGTCTTCCAGAGAAACATATCTGGATCAGCGTAAGCATAAACTGAATCTCTAAGTACAGTCAACGGATTCCACAGTGCGCATGATCGGTTGCCGTAGTGTTTAAAATCAGCTGAGTGGTTAAGGAGGGGGACTGACAGTTTAAGAAGTCCGCTCTAACATCCACCTGCTCGGGTGGTTAATATCATTACAAATGAAACTACAACTCGGTCGCCTCATGAATTAAAAAAGAGCAGTCTGCCTGCCGTGTCATGTATTTGGTACACTGGTGGGTCTCAGTGCAGGGAACCACATTACAAAATTGAAATTTCATATCTGAACTCAGCAGCCCTGGAGTCTGGTTTCTACTGATAACCAAAATCTTCAAAGTTGAATGAAATCCATGAGGCTGCCATAAAGCATGTTCATCATGCTCCTGCTTTGCCTTCAGCTCCTCCTGCACGGGCTGCTCAGGACGTCAGAAGAACTCTGCTGCCCTCTTGTGGCGGAAATTGATAAATGCTGTTAAACAGCACATACAAGATTTAGTAAAGAGCAAATTCTTAAAGATCCCCTGAAGGCATGTTTATAAACAGGCTCTCTTTTGAGTGATATTTTTTTGGGGTGATATCGGGGTTTGTTTTTTTTTGGGGTTTTTTTTATTATTTCCATAAAAAGCTCAGCGTGGTTGGAAAGCTTGAAAATGGCACTACGAGCTCTTCCAACTCCACAGATTAAAAAATTTTTTAAAAAAAGAGTGAAAAAATAAAAATAAACATGTCGATCAATGCCTCATCAAACAAGTTTTGTTCTAAAACAAAACAAACAAACAAACAAAAACCTAAGGATTTTTCCTCCGTGTTTTTTTCTATCCATCCATTCTCTTTTGCTTATCCAATTCAGGGTTGTGGGCTGGGCAGGTGGGTGGGGGATCCCATCCCAGTTACCATAGGACAAAAGTAAAACCTGGAAATGTTGCAGCAACACAGAGAGACAAATAACCATTCACACTCACACTGGACTGTGGGAAATACTCAAAGAGAACTCACACAATCACAGGGAGAACATGCAAACTCCACACATGAAGGTGGAAGGTGGAGACAAACCAGAACCTTCTTGCTGTACGGCAACCGTTTAGTTAACTAAAATGTTCCTTCACACATGTAGTTTTAGTTTTCAGTTTATATTTAGTTAACTATATTAACCTTTATTTTTAGTCAACTATAATAACCTTGCTCCAAAGCAAGCTGCATGTGTTAAATTCTGAAACATGCATCACTCTGCAGTGAAGCTTCCATGAAGAGTCACCAATACACATTTTTAAATGAGGACAGAGGAGAAAACAGATGATATTATGAGTGTTGGTAAACTGCATTTAGAAAAACGTGATTTCAGGAGATAAAAGCAAAAAAAAAAAAAAATCATTTATGAGCATTTTTTTAATGTATTTGTTTGTCTGTCTGTTTTTAAAAGCAACAAATCAAATTATATTTAATGGAGTCAAAGTGTGTCAATGGCAGAACATAAAAAACTAGATATACTTCTATAAATAATGTGTCTGACCTGGATTATAAAACGTGGATTTATGTCTGGAATAGTTCCAAGTGTTGCAGTCCTACAACAAGCTCCAAATGCACAGTTTTGTCTGAGAAACAGTCCAAGTCTCAAAGATATTTTACAATAATATAAGGCAAAAATGATAATTACTACATTGGAAAGGCTCCCCCTTCTCCTTAACAACTCTGCTTGAAAAATGAGTCAGTTTAATCCGTCTATGTGTTTTTGTTTTTACTTTTCAGCATCTAAACTTCTCTTTTGTCCCAGCAGAAATCCTTTTCTTCGACAGTTTTGCCTTCATGGTCTCCTCATTACCAAAGTGCTGACGTACTGTGACTGTAATGGCTGTGCCACCGTCCTCACCCATCTTATCTCATTAGCCGGACCTGATTGGCCATGAAGGTGTTCTCTTGCCATCTCAGAATAAAGTGACTGTCTTTGCCACTTCTTAGATCATAACTCCCCAACTATTCACCCCCCCAAGAGAGACATAAGCAAATTAAAATATGTTAGGAAAGAGCTAAAACGTTGACCTTGAACGTGTGGAACAATTTCAGCGCTTGTGATGCTGTTGCAAAGAGGGGATTCTGACTTTAATTACCAGTTTGTATAATTCTTTACAGTAACTAAAGAGAGATTTAGTAGTACTTATATGAAAGGTATGAACATAACAAAGGCCAAACGATGTCATTTTTAGAGAACAAAACACATCTTAACATTAAAATTAGAGTCTACTTTAAACATGGAGACTGATATTTCATTCTTTTACTATAAATGTTTCTAACTCTGAGGATCTAGCTACAAATCCCAGTAAATTTATCAATAATACTTTGTAATGAATCATTTTACATCTGACCAGATACTGTCAACACAGTATCTGTTAACTCAGAACTTGCTAAGATGCTTTTCAGACTGTTTTTGAAGTCATGACTGCAAATGGATTTTACAGACTAGCTAAGAAATAAAACAGGGAAGAATGGCATCGCAACTATTTACATTAAAATATCTCAAATGTTTCTACTCTCTGACTCCATTTCTCTCCATGTCACAAATGGAAAAACATGATTTCAAAACAAGACGACTTTCTGGAATATCTTCAGTGGGTGACTCACTGAACAGACTTTTCCACTGATATTTAGCTGCCAAGAAACCAAACCAGAGGGCGAAAAGAATTAAGGCACATTCACTGCAGTTTGAAAGCAGTGGTCAGCTCTAATCACTGCTAAAGGTACCTTTAATGTGTGCAGCAGACATGCCATGGTAAATAACCATGGTTACTTGGATAGAAGAAGGGGGAAGAGTGTGTCCTTTAAGGCGTTGAAACGAGCGCCTACGAATGAGTTCTTGTGGAGAGTAATTGCAGAAATTACTGTTAGCAGCTGAAATGTCTGTGAGAAGGCTGCATGCTGCATTGTGAGCTTCTCTGAGCTACAATGAACTTAAGTTTCACCTGTGGAGTTTAGGCCTGTGCCCTCTGCAATGAAACCTAGCTCAGATATAAACTATGGAGCTCTACGCTGAGCTCCAGCCCACCATAACCCTGCAGTTACCTCTTTTAAACCACATTACTCACCAAAGTGCAATTTAAAATCAAATTTTCAATGGGCTGGAAGTCATGCAAAGCAGTGACTTTGATTAGACCCTTCCTCAGAGTCAGTTAATATCTTCCAAACATGTTGACAAAGGTTCACAGGATCCGTTATTCTCTCTAAACATAAGTCTCAGGCCCAATCAGAAGTAATGTTGCCTAGCAACTATTAACAGATTACAGACATCTTAGTATAAATTGTTTCTAAATGGTAAACAATTAATCTTCACTTGGAAAAAAACAAGCATTGATGCACCTTTTTAAAAGTTTAAAAGTTTATATCTAGTATGTTTCTTTAACAGTGTGCATCTCCTTGTTTCTTTTGAGTGTTTATAATCAAGCCCATAATTTATTTTGGTTGCTTCGGTGCTTAAAAGGAACGTTCTTTATCTCATTATTTCACCACTATAAAACCTTAACCCTGCACTACAATCTGAAGTCTTGAAATACAGATTCAAATGTTAAAAATCAGGATTTTTTAAAGCAAGAAATCACGTGATTTAAATGCTAAAGGAGGTCGTGGGCTCTATCTGAATAAAACCTATGACGTTTGACTTTCCAGTATGGTTGTACTGCACTATACCATCCACAAGATGGCAGTATGAGCACAGGTAAAGCTTGGCAAGCCCGCAGATCTATCATGGGAAATCTGACACAACGTGAGATAAACGCTACAACGGTGAAATGAAAAGGTTCGTGTTGTTCTGGAGTACAATTGTACTCCAGAATTGTACTTATTGTGATAAAATTAAACTTAAGTGGGCGAACAATCGAAAAAGCAACAAAAATTAATGAATTACAACATTATGCCAATATCTTTTCATTTGAATAAAGCAGTAAGAGATCAGCGAAATTATCTCCTCTCTGAGCTAAAACAGCTTTAAGATTATAGACGTTGGTTAATTTGCGACTCTTGAAAAGGATACAAACTGATGTCTCGTAACCAAATCAGTGAAGCGGGCTATTTTATGATCGGGGGGGATCTTTGCAAAGATCTTGAACCCAAAGCGTATTACAGAAGAGAGACAGAGCGCATGCTGCTTTGTTTGCCATCCTTTAAATACCAATAATTAAAACGTTAACGTGATTGGGTGGTGAGTGCCAGGGGGAGAGGGTGTCTGTATCCCAATAGGCGAATCCTTTTTAATAACCCGCCTCGAGATAATGATGTAAAAAGGACCGAAGCGTCTTGTGCGTAACCAGGGTTATCGTGGAGATCCGGTGAAGGTGAATCAGACACAGAAAGGGAGAGAGTCAGGAGAGAGTGGCTCTTATTACGTGAGGCTCCTCCTCGTCTCTACACCTCAGCTGACAAGTGGAGCGAGCCTGCAACTTCACCACTGACACACAACTAAACTCGTGAAGGACAAACAGAGGAAGAAACTCTGAGACGTGCGTCAAGAGTTTCCCGAAGAGACCATAGCCTGCAACGACGCGGAATCCACGAGGCTATGGACAGGAGGATGAACTTGAACGTAAGCGGAGGGGACATTTTTCACAAAACTCTGAGCGCCGTGTCCACTAAAAAAATGGACCCTTTCAGATCGTCGGCCGGCATCGAACTACCAGCCAGAGACCGCCAGTCACCAATCAGCTGCTTTGACCAGGCCGAGCCAGACCCGATTCAACCGGGAGGACTGGCAGGAGGCAGAGGGGGGACGCTGGGTCTGCCGACGGGATCTTTGTGCGTAAAGTACGGAGAGAGCGCCAACAGGACCTCGGCAGCGGAGAGCAGCGGAGGTGAGCAGAGTCCCGACGATGACAGCGACGGCAGGTGTGACATGGTCCTCCTCAGCGATGGGCGGACGGTGAGCGCAGGGAAAGCTGAAGGAGGTAAGAAAACCAAAGAGCAGAAAATACTGAGGCTAAACATCAATGCCAGAGAAAGACGACGGATGCACGATCTGAACGACGCGCTGGATGAGCTCAGAGCGGTCATCCCCTACGCGCACAGCCCGTCAGTGCGGAAACTCTCCAAAATTGCCACTTTGCTGCTCGCCAAAAACTACATCCTCATGCAGTCACAGGCGCTGGAAGAGATGAGGAGGCTAGTGATGTATCTCAACCAGGGCCAAGCCATTTCTGCCGCTTCCATACCGGCCACCACTGCCCTCGCAGCTCCCGGCTTGGGCGCGTATGACCAACCGGGTGGATACCCCTTCCCCACCGGAGTGGCCGGGTCCTCCTGCCCCGATAAATGTGCCCTGTTCAACAATGCCACTTCCAGCCTCTGCAAACAGTGCACTGACAAGCCTTAACGCGCCTGACAAAGACTCCGAGAAGCACACGAGAAAGAAGAACCCACTTTTAAGGACACTTTTGGAGAGGAAAACCAGTGAAGTCAGTAGGCTAGAGACAAAAAAGGAAAAAAAAAGAAAAAGTAATGGCGACGAATACTTTTATGATATTTACTAAATGCATTAAAACGCGCTTTTTTTTTGTTCAAACATTACTTGATTGTGAATATAAATCATCCTTAAAGTGCTGGTATGAATGACAGTGAAGACCAAACAGACGTACAGTAGGGCCTGTGAGAATGGCTGCAAGTGTTGATTTGAGTGAGTTGTTGATCACTTGCTCTGTGATGGACACTTTTGGAAATTTGGGTGACCTGACAACTTGCGATTCTTTCCACTTGAGTAGATGGACATCTTGTCGAAGCGGTAGTCCACACTCACTCTCTGCTGCTTTCTCATTTATTCACGGTTTTCTTTTCATTCAAGTCTGAGACTTTTCCTCTTTTTTTTTTGGTTTAAGGCCTGCTTTCACGAAGTTTTTCTGCTGAGCAAGTGGAATGCTATGAGCAAGGAAAGTCAAACGAAACAGCGAGTTAAGAGGTTGAATCAGTCAGATGTTTATGTGCTAATTTTAGACACTTGTTAATCGTTGCGCACGCCTATTGCAATTCTTTTTGGGGGGTGAGGGGGCACTGTCATATAATAAACATCCAGATTTCTTTTTGTTAAAATCCTGAATTGAAGCTTATCACGTGTTTCGATGTGCTTTTGTAATTTATTCATTTGAATATCTATGATGGATATTTTTTGCTTGCATTGCACATTGTCGTCTCTCTTTTTCTTGTATTTTTGTTTTCTTTTGAAACATGACGATTGAGGTCTTCAGATTATTCGCGTTGTCAGGTCGGGCTGTGGATTATTGTAGATACCTTAGTTATTATAAGAGCAGAGGAGGGCCGTTTGTATGTATTTCAGTGTTGAAAAGCTTTATTAAAATATTTTGAACAACAGAAAAAGAAAATCTGATTATTCATGTGAAGTGTAGCGCACGTGGAATCAGAGCGAGCTGTTAACCAATTAACCTTTAACTGTTAATTGTTCTTGTTGATTTTTATTTTATTTTTATTTTTTTTTGGGGGGGGGGGTAATTTTTTTTTTTAAAGGATAACTTTAGAGCCTCTCTGTTCTAGGAGCGATGCAGCTCTCATTTGTCAGTCTCTGCATTCCCACCAGGTGTCAAGCAGAGAGGGGAAATAATGCTTAACAATTTTCTGCTCCATCAAAACCGGTAACTTTTCTTGTCTTAAGTCTTGGGAACGAAGGCCAGACGTGGGTGGGCGAACGTAGCTTCAGGGCAACATTAAGATGTTTGTGCTCCACGGACTAAAAGAAAAAAAGGAGAAAAGAAAGAAAGACAACAAACCCCAAAAACAAACAAAAAAACCCCCACACACTCTGATAACCTTTACTGTGGATGTTGAGACAATTTCCACGCCTGTGTGTAATAATATGATAATGCGAAAACAAGTGTGTATGAAAACTGTCGGCAGTAATACCTGGCCTCGCATAATCAAACAGATCGTTAAGGCAATTAGACCTCCACACTGTGATTAAGAAATGTAATTAGGACTGTTTCATTGCCGCAATTTGGTGTCTTTACTTAGAACGCAACTATCAGCTGCTCCGCGATCGACTCAAGCTTCGTCCCCTTCACTTCACTGTCCACATCGAAAACAATTTGATAAGGAAATGCTTTTGAAACAGTAAAGCCAATCTAGCATTAAATCTCCACGATCTCCCCCCCTAAAAGTCAGGGTAAATATCGTGAAAGCTTCAGCACCATGGACAGAGGCCACAGACTTCACATTTCAGACCATGAATTAGCACCGATCATTTCGCACCACAGATTTCCCCGAACTTTTTAATACAATCAACTAAATTCAATACAGCAAACGTCTTGCCAATAAATGTTTCTGTTGTAGATGGATACTGTGATATTTTAGGCACAGCTTTCATTTGAAATCGTCAAACAAGCTTCAAGCTTGCAGAGCCATACACCAAAAACCTCTCTTTAAATGTAACATGCTCAATGTTTTATCCTAATAATTTTAACCAAAAGCCTCCATCTTTATCTCATTTTTCCACATAGAAGCAAACAAATATGAAAATGTGTTAACAATGCTGGTTTCTGATTTTTATTTTTTATTTTTTACTAGTCTCCGATCTAAGCTTTGTGTCTGTATGATGAGCCATTCTGACAACAGGGTCATTACAGTGTCCCATTTAATCCCATCACACCCCCGAATGCCTTGAATCTTCACAGAAGAGCCCTTAATCAAGACTGGAAATAATCAGGAGACATCAAAACAGCTCTGGAGTGAAAATCCTGTCAGCAACTCACGTTACAGGATTTAAGCTTTTATTTATTTATTTACTGTAGTTTGAACACAGAGACGAGGCTTTTTTTTCTCCCCCTGCTGCTGTTTGAAAATGAGACTTCACAAAAATATTAATTATGCAATATGCATTAATGCATAAATGAGTGGAGCATTTAACCCATACTAATATTCACATTAGCCCATAAGAGGAGATTCCCCAGGGATGAGACAGAGCCATATGGGTGCATAAAACAGAACACAACATCCAAAGGAAAACAGACAACAGCATAAAATATCAATGTAAAGGCAGAGGACAATTTTAGAGCAAACATGAGGAGCAGGTTTGTTTAAGAAAAAGTAAGAAACTGAATAATCGAAAGTCTCCGTGATCCTCTTGATAAGGGAGCTGCTAGATACTTGGTATTTCAGCCATTTTTACAAGTAGGTGAAATGTCATGTACACACAAGGGTGCCTGAAATGTTAAGCTGGGCCGGGCAGCGATAGAGCCCCAAGATGCCTCATGAAAACAGAAAAAAATTGGAGGATTTCAAGCTTCCTCTTTTTTTATCCATTTTTTTTTTTAAAGTGGCCACCAACCAAGTCATAATAGGGAGCATCGCTTTTATCCAAAAGCCTAATAAAGCTGCATCTGTCTTTAAAGCATTTACAGTGGGAATCGGGACTGACGAATAAAACTGGAAGATAACAAAAAAACCCACCCCTTTCATAAACTATAAAATGTTCAATTTGCCATATCAGTGGGCAGCAGGGCGCTCGCTCATAACGCAGCTGCTGTGTATGCTAAAGATGATAAACATTAAAAATATACATAAGTACGCCAAATTGAAATGTCTCCTTCATATCAGTAGCTGGCAAAACTCTGACAATGGATTCATCCATGCTGTGTCACACGCTGTGTATAAAGATATATGTGCTGCACTGGTTGAGGCACCAAATCAACTGCTGGGCGGTACTTCATTTTTGTCAGGCCACTGATAGCAATGCATAATGTTGTTGGTGCACGCAATGCCAGCTAATAGAACTGTGGAGCTAAAGAGGTAAACTGCTTACATTGAGTAGTACAAATTTGAACTTCTTAACAGTGAAACCGTCATTATCAGATGCACTGTAGGGCCGATATATGAAGCTAGTCTTCGTAGATGAGCCCATTATCACATTCGAGAAATTTACTTGAGCTTTTTCTGAACTTCAGCTACAAATCTTTCCAATAGCACTTTTATTAGAAACTTTGCTTATTAGACAAGGAATACTGAATGCAGTTTTTAGGCTAAACCGTCCAAACTTGCTGAATATTTCCAAATCTTTACAACAATTAAATACATGCTTACCACCTTTAAAACACAAATAGGGTTGTTTTAAGGAGCTAAAAAAAGTCCAAATCCATCTACTCATTCTTTGTGTGCAGGAAGATAAACACCACATTTGATTTAAGGTTGCCCTGAACAAGACCAGGTGTGGATCTTACAGATTAATGCTATAACTAAGCCTTTCCTTTCAAAACAGAAACGATCCCTATTATAATACTTAAACATTGATGCTTGAAGGAGCTGTTTAACTGTAATAAAGGTTTTTATTTAGAGATGCTTTGTTGTAACTCTGAGCTGCTTTATATCTGTAAATATAAAGAATACTGACGCCGACTTAGACCACTTTCGCTGCAATAACATTCAGAATTTCCTGCATATTTCTAACTGTTTTCCCACTCACCTAACGAGCTCCTAATTCATTACATCGCAAATGTTTTTTTATCTCGGAGGCAGCCTCGAGGTCAGGTAAACATATGGCAGCTCGTTTAGCTCTGAAAGTTCTAACAGGGCACAATAAATGACGTAGCAAAGTGTGATTATCCCCTCATCTGGAATACAACAGTTGAGTAACATCTCTAATATTCCAACTGCCTCCATATTAATCAGATTAAAGCCCCAATCTCCTAATCCCTGTTTACCGATGGCTCTGTCTTTCTGCCGTAATCTGATGTTCTTTTATTCCGCTGGGATTAAACTGTGTCATGGCTGAGCACAGTAATTTGGTGGTGGCCATGTTGTTGTTGTGGACAGCACTGGCTCTTTGTTGCTGTACAGGTTGTTTATTCCAGAAGAGAAAAAAAAAAGACAAAAAACAATTTACTCTGTGGCTTGAACAAACAAGAACAGGCGATGAAGTGAAGTGCATTCATTGTTCAAATATTTGTGCCAAATAAATCAAATTATGAACGCCGTTGGGAGGCAATTCACTCGATTTGATGCCGTTTTATGGGGCCGTTGCCTGAAATATACTTTGAGCTTTGGTGTGCTTTCCATGCGAGTGTTGATTTTATTAAGAAATTACTTGTTATCCACACGTCTTGATAAAAGAAACAATTTATTTTTCATTGAATTTACAGATTACGCGATCGTTTTAACGTCAAAAACTAACTTCCGGTGGCGCAGTGGTCAAAGCTTCCCCGACAGCTGTGAACTTTCCATTTATGTGACCTTAACATCGAGATAATGTGCTTGATTAGAGCGGATGGAGAACTCACAGTGACCCGAGCGGCCGCTCTGGATTATGTTAACAGCACCACGCTCGGCTGCACTCAGCCAGGTCGATGCAAACCTTAAAAAGAGTGAAGGATTTAAACTAAAACGTGAAACTGCAATGGTTTTTGTGTACTTCACCTGTGAGAGAGACAGATCCTGCTCGTCCTGCTCAATATGCAGATCGTGACCCTCTCAGGGTTCATTAAAGCCAAGGCGAGGTGGATTTCATCTCCGTTTTCTCATATTCATTAACTCTGGCTTTCACACTGAAATAAAGACACGAGGAAGACACAATAACACCGAGAGTCACTCGCTTCTCATTTAATGTACACACACACTTTTTCTTTGTTTCCCTCCCATACACACACCGATCACGAGACAAATGAAAGGCCTGACCAATAGGGAGGCGTGTAGCGCTATAAAGAAGACATTGCCTGATACAACCTCAATTCTGTGTTGTGATAATGACAACCACCTATTTATGTGCTGTTCCTACAACAATTCATCACCTGATTGCTGAACAGGTTTCTGATTAGAGTGTAATCTGAAGATTAGGATGCACTATGAGCAAGGTCAGCTATATAGCAAACAAAGGCATAAATTCAGTCATAAAACCGTTCAAACGGTGACTGGATCTGAGGCCAGCTACTCAATGATAACGCGCTGCCACTTTCTAGGAACACAGAAGAATTTACAAAGTGGTTTTCGGCCTAAAACGTGGGAAGAATAAACCAACAATCTCGTTCCCTCCCTTTGAAAAATCTGTCACGTTACTAGAGCATGAAACCCCGCCGTTAGTGTAACACTTGCTTGGCTGATCTTCCTGATGTGCTGAGTGCCACTCCAGGCTTCAGTATATCTGTCTGAGCAGAGGTCTTTAACAGCCATGAATGCCAAGCATGGGGGAGGCAGGCCAGGCCAAGCGTAACCATGGCGGCCCAATGTCCTTGGCTCCTTGGCGGCCTTCACCTCACACTCCCTGCACAGTGAATTTTATGGCTAATTTCCGGCAATTTATCCTGGCACTTTCAGAAGAGAGATTCCTGCGGGAATAATGTGCATAATTTGCATAAATCATCCTGATAGAATGCATATCAGCATGTAACCCCCTGTCTGATGCCGCAGCGTTTACTTTGTAATCAAAACTGACTCTTTTCCACCGGCGGATGCACAAGAGCCACGAGAAGAGGGTCTGGGTTTAGGTGAGTAATTACAAAGAAATGAAACACGCATACAGGGGCTCGTGAAGAAAAAGCTCAATGAAACTTTTGGGAATAAAAAAAAAACCAAAACAAAAAAAACATGAAATCCAAGCTACAGGGAATACATCTGAACTATATTAAGTATTTATATATTTAGCTGCTTTTAAAATGCACAAAAAGAGAAGTAGTCTGATCTCCGTTTCTCGCGTGGCATAGTTTAGCACTAGTTTTCCTCTTCTTTTTCTTTTTGCCACATTCTTATATCAATTCCTAATTTAAAACAATTTCCTCCCACTGTCTTTCCGTGTCCTTAGCGCCGCATAAGTGAGACTTCAATTGCAGTTCAGTCCACAGCGCCTGTTCTCAAAAGCTCCCTCTGTGTAAGCAGCCAGTTGTCTGAGGGGAAGAGACGTGGGTCAGTGCGAGGCTTCCCCCCCTTGCTGTGATCGAATCTGACGTACAGTGAGAATGTGCATATTCTCTTGGACTGCCTTCGTTACAATAATCAGCCGTGGTCAAATCGACTTTGTTGGTCGAGGAAGTGCGAGATGAAAGAGAGAAATGGAGCACAATAGGAAGAGGAGGTTTTTGTCTTTCAGCGCGCACGCAGACAAAAGGCATGTGGCCTGATGGAAATGCTATAGAGCATGCAAGCTGCACAAGAGGTAGTGGGTTAACTAATCAGAGAAGACACACAGACAAAACATAGCTGCACGGGGAGAGAGTGCTGCACTCGTTAAATGCATTCGTTTTCGTGACTGACAGGGTGTGTGTGGGTTTTTTGTTGTTTTGTTTTTTCTGGTGCGTGTGCATTTAAGAGGAGCAGCCTTCATTGAAGCGAGCAGATTTCTGTATCCACACTACCAGGTTCCTCCACTGGCCTTCACCCCAGAATCTCAGGATCTCAGATGGTATCACTGGTGACAACGGGACAGTCGTCCGCTGGATAGACGTTAATCACAATAATACAGGGCAGGCTAATCACGACTCACTGATCAAGCGCTTAATGACATGCCTGCCGTACCCACTGTAACCAGCCCGCTGCTGAGGGATTCACACACCAAGGCTAGCCCCTTTTGTGGGGGGCAGGAGGAGGAGAAGGAGGATGGCAGTTATGAGCCTGGTGCACAGCCATCCAGACAATAATTACTCGATGACTGTGGTCACATTAAGGATCAGTCAAAGCAGATTAATTTCGACTGATAGCATTGGTCCCTCCTAAATGCAGATTTTCTTAATAAGAGTGAAATTGTGCCACTGCGAGGTTAGGCACAGAGAGAGATTTGCTTATACGGCGATACTGCAATTACTCATCTGGAGAGACAATGTCTTCTTGTTTGCACAAATCAAACTGTACTTCTGAATGTCAGTGCAAAAATTACCACACAAATGTGTAGGTTTTTTTTTGTTGTTTTGTTTGTTTTAATATCGACTGGTCTGACGTGTGTGTGTTTGCATGCAGGAACCGTATGCATCACCACATACGAGACTGCTTGTGTGGTACGGGTAGGCCTTTCAGTAAGTACCCAGAGACCCCCCAAGAATTACCCAGAGCAGAGAGGACAGCATCTGTTTGTGTGCTTGTGCCGAGCAAACAAGGCAATTTAGAGAACACCAAGGGAGCTGCTAATAAACACAACCTTATTCCCCCTTCCTCCTACACCTGGCGCTGAATATTGCAGCACTACAGTGAGGATGCCTGTCTGCATGTGTGTGCATCTATATGTATGTGTGAGAGATAGAGTGTGTATGTGTGTGATGCAATGCCTCGTTGACTTGACCAGGAGGGCTGTTATGGGGCTTTTGCAAGTGTGCATGTGATCGAGCGTGTATGTGTTATAAGGGAGCATGAGAAAATGTGCAACATGCGTGTGCAACCATTCATCATTCTGCAGTGAGAGGCATGCCAGTGCTGCTGGGAAATGGCAGGTCTGTGTCCCATCACACCCTGGCGTCTTTGTCTGTATGGTCAAAGCTGCGCCAAAATGTCTGCCCTGGATACCTGGCATAGAAACGGTGCTTTACTGTACACAAAGGTGTGTGAGTACCGGGCTGTCAGACACTGGACTTCTCCTACTTGGATGCCAGTCACAATGGCCTAAATGCAGTTGTCCTTTACTTTATTACGGCCAGACGAAATGGATTCTTGTGTTCATTTTTAAGGTGTTACACTTTTAAAAGCAACATTATCATTTAATAATCCAGGACCTGAATTTTCATTCATAAACATTTAAACTCTTCCCTGTTTTGCTTTTTTTTTATTTTATTTTCCTGCACTCCCTGCAACTGTAGCAGTAAACATGCTCTAATGAGACCTGCAGCTTTGCTCGCCGCCACCACTGACTGTGATATGAAGCCAAAGTGACACCCAGTGAAACCATGCATCAGACCAGACACAAAATGGCCGTCCAGTGCCAAACTCCGCCTTGGCTTTCACTTCGTATCACAGCACAGAGCCTGGCTGGGGAGCGAAAGCTTTACAGCACATTTAGAGGAAAAACTCATGGCCCACTGTCAACATCTGTCACTACCAGGTATTTAAATCTTTTCATGTCCTTCCAAAGTACTGCAAGCCTTATATGGAGAGAAACATACATTTAAAACAATCTGTATTTACATTTGAGAGGTCTAGTTTGCATTTTAAGTGTAATTTGTTTGATCAAAGCTCAATAAATTCAGTCAAATCCATGAAATGATCCTGTTCGCCCTTCAAATATAAAAACTTCAAGGTCTCCTTAACTCTCATGTCACACACCTGGCAGCTTCAGAAAACAGACCGCAATCTCTCAGCCTTTGAGCCTTCGAGCCAAGAACCTCCTGAAATAAAAGAGTGTGAGAAAATAAGTGCAAAAGGGGAGATTAATCTGAGTTATTACATTGATTAGATTTCCAGAATGCTAATTAAAAGATGTTAGGACATGGGCCCAGCCAAGGATCAGTGGGCTCTAATGAGGACCAATAAGCCTCTGTAATCTGCACTGTAATGAGAGTGGTTTAAATGTAAAGTTTGCGGGGAGACGAGTGAGGAGGAGGATAGATGTGGCGATCCCGGAGAACCAATTCCTATGCCGTCATTATAACCAGTAATAGCGAGGATTCACAGCCTCAGCAAAAAAGACAGAAATAAAAGTGAGATGAGCGAAAGGCAGACAGAAATTCAATTACACTAAAAGAGGGTTTGTACAATAAAAACATTTTATTATTAGACAATTAACAGGCTGGTTTAATAGCTGAAGGTCACATACCCCCTTGTCTTGTATTAGGAGGAAGCCTTTGCAAAGTAACAGGGTAATATCGTTTAATGGGTGACCAGTCACCAAACCTCGGTGCTCCTTTTATCTCGTTTTTCCCTTAAGGTTTTAAGATTTGCACACTTTTACCATATTTGAGGCAAAAATATCTGTCAGTCTGTTTATCTGACGGTATATTTAAAAATATATATCGATATTTCACGCAGAGACAGAGTAGTAAGCCTTCCTGAATATATTTATGAATCTTTATTTGCAGTACTAAAGAAAAGAAGTTCTGCAAGAAAAAAAGCAACGTGTACTGCCATGTTTATGTTTCACTGACTATCATCTTTTTGTCTCTTTTTATGAATAAAAGCAAAATAAAATGCAACGAACAACATGATCAAGGATATGAAATGATCATCAATACCAGTTCAGCAAATAATGAACTGGAATAATTCACATGTGAGTCTAGGAAGCAAAGAGAGACGGAGGCTTGACTGGGAACACATTTTCAAAGAAGGAATCAATCTGCAGCAAAAGAAAACGGCAAAATAATACAAAGCAGACAGTAAAGGAGTCAACTGAAATTAGGAGGGTTGTTACTTATTTAGTGGATGCTCGTTATTAGCAAATGAGCCTTACTGACAGGTGCACCCCACTCATTTACAAATTACAACATATCACTATCATCAGCCAGCTAATTTATCAGGAATAATGAGTTGTGTGAAAACAGGCTGCTAAATACTCAAGGAGAATATCACCCTAATGGGTCTCACCTGTCACGCGCTGTTTACGGCTTCTGGGGTGCTTGTTGGAGTGGCTTCAAATAAAAAGTATTTTTATATACGTGTCTTCCCAGCGGCCTGGAAAATCCCTACACCTCTTTACCTGCGTGGTTTGTAAAGTCCGAGAACTGAGCTGCTCTGTGAGGCACTAGCTGAAGCTAAAGTCACGGGAGCATTCAAACCGGTTCACGGTAACAATGCTAACATGTGGATGTTAAGCAGGTGTTGACTGTGTTTGGCGACTGACTTCGGTGTGTCTGCAGGCCAACAAATTAGCACTAAGTACATTAGGGCTGATGCAAATCTTATTAGTTTGGCAGGGATTCGGTCATGATCAAATTATTTTGTTTTGTGCTGGATGAATAAGAAAGAACCATCAAAGCTGTTATTCAGACCAAATTTCATGACCATATATATTTACAATAGTGCCAGAGGACAACTAAGAGGGTCACCCAAGTTATGTACAGATACAAATCCCACTAATTCTTTGGGCTGACTAAAATATACAGAAAGTGGTAACATGGAAACCCTCAGCATGGTGCCAGTGCTGCCAAAAAGCTGGAACTGGCACAAGTGTAAATAAATAAAACTGGTTCCATATCGATGGTAACTAAACTACTAAACTTCATATAAAAAAAAGCACATGTAATCCAAAAAAAAAGTGGTCTTTAAATTTTCTTTGCTGTTGATGCCAAATACTGATAGTCTTAAGTCTTAATCACCTCTCATTTATTTATATGTTACTAAGAAAATGGGAAATAGGTGCAGTGAAACATATAAACACAAATGGTAATACCAAATACAAAGCAAAAACAATTCTAATGAAAAAGTTAATAATTTCCTTAAACACTTTTACTCTTCAGCACAGTCTGAACTCTCTTAGGCAGCTTTCTTATAATTTAAGAAGTCTTCAGGAAGAGTTCTTTGGAGTTCTTGAATGCCATTCAAAGCTCCTCTTTAGATGTTGGCAGGCTTTTGTTTCGCTCTCTGTTGAGATGATACTACACTGCTTCAATAATGCTGAAGAAACTTTGGATTCATCACTCCATAAGACCTGCTGCCACTAATTTCCAGTCCAGTTCTTGTGTAATGCAGCGCACTTCAAGCCTTTCCCTCTTCCTTAAGAACGGCTCCTTTACGCCCACCTTTCTCCTGTGACCATGTCTGAGGAGGCTTCAGGGAAAAGTTTGTTGTTGTTTTTTAAGTTCTGCCACTTGTCCTGTTTCCTCAAACTTTTTAAGGACACACTGCACACCATGCTGAGATATGCCAATTTTCCAGCCAAAAGCTCTTTGGGAATCAACTTGTTGGCACAAAAATACAATTTTATACCTTCAAACTGGGTTATCTTTGGTATTTTATAAAGTTCTGAATAAAGAAATGGGAACAAATGATGTGTTTTATGGCAGTTTATTGGTTCTTTGCTAAGTTGTCTGTTATTTTTAGACACAACATTGGTTCATATGTTGAGTTAGGTGCCTTTTTATGCCTGAATGATTCATAGGACATGGATTTGAAAAAAATCAATCCTCTAAAAATAGTCAGGTAAAACGACTGAATTGAAAATTCGAGAAAAAGCTGCCAATCTCCAAAGAAACGTTTTGAAAGACCTTCAGGAAAACCACCTTAAAAATCCAAGAAAGTCTGGCTCCTTTGAAGCAAAATATAAAAAAAATGCTGGGTGGCTAAAAACTTTTGCACAAGTACATGGTAGCACTTGAAGTGTTCTGCGTAAGTGTGTTTAACGTGGCATAGGCCGTTATATTCAAACCGCATTATTGTACTGAAAAAAAGACATTCAGCTTACAGCTGAGGTATGACAGTGCTGATAGGCTATAAAATCATGTCATTTAATACCTCCTCTCACGCCTCCCTCTGTGTGGCTGCGTGGTCGACTCCCCATTAAGCCAATTCATCACCCCTTAAGAGAAGGCCATGAGACGGATCTGGTCTATCAGTCTCTGTGTTTAGGATATGGTTACTGTTCTCATGACCAAGGATTTCTGCCATATTAAACGTGGAAGTAAATGGCGAGGCCATCCAAACAATGGCTTTAGAGAGCTGCTTGGAGGAAAGCATAGCTTTATTGAAAATGAGAATTTATTGAGAATGCCTGAAAAGCCACTGTAGTAATCAGATATCAAAATATGAGCTCAGTGATGAAACATTAATGTAAGGTTTTGTCTGCCACTCGAAGCCAGTTGTTTGACGTGTCACTTTTCGAACAACCTCTTGAGAGTGGACCCCAGATTTGCATTTTTAGCCCCTGCTGCTGTAATGAAATAAGGTAGAGCGGAGCATATTTCAGTGGCCTGTCAAACCCACTCACGCCCCTTTGCAAAGCACTCAGAAACTTCATTCCATCGCCACCCATTCTCACGGCCATGCTATAAAATTGACTATGACAAAATTAGCAAACCTAGAGTGTTTGGACACATTCCCAATATAAAGGGTTTCTCTTTTTTTCTTCTTTGCAATCAAGCCCGGGAACATCAAACATGAAGTCTCCTTGAAAGTTATTCAGTCTCTTTGGCCACACTGCAGCTATAGATTTATGTAATCACAAGCTTGTTAGGGAGATTTCTCAGGCCCGCTGACAGTGATGTGCACCGGGGTTTGGCAGACGTGACATCTGGGAAGCACAATTCTGCTGCACCACCACGCAAAAGCAATTAGAGATCTATATTCGCGGACAGGTCCAGACTTTGTTCTGTGGTGGAGGGATACACGGGTTTTAATGCCTTTATTAACATGACATGCATGTCCCACAGACCATCTTCAGATGACAATCAAGGGGTCATCATAAAAAGGGGGGCAGGAATCAGTGAAATCATGCTCCACGGACAAGTCAGGACATCAGGACGGATTTTCCAAGTGAGCTGTTCAGGGAATAAAATAGTGCCTAAGAAGATGCTGTGAGGACCACACTTTTTTCTTTTTTTTTTAAACAGACAGGCGCTAACTAAAGTGACACCAGTTATCAGACAACGCTAAAGATACTGTAAGGAAGCAGAGGAGTATGATTAATTAGAAATGAGTCAGTTTCAGTTGGGCAGGCTCCACTCAAACACACACCACTTACTCTTCAGCATTAAATGAATCTCAACTGGCTAAAGTAATTAGTTCAGTCTATTAATTACTATAATCACCCATTATCATGTTGGCCTTCATTTGAACATGTTTCATGGATGTAACGAGCCTGTAGCAAAGCTGTTTCCAGGGGATATTCTCGGTCTGAGTGCTAATTATTTTGTAGTTAAAGGATAAGGATGGTGGTATTCTATATTTCTTATTGTCAACAAATATCATAAAACACAATGTTGGACTCGCTTCCCCCATCTGTGTTGCCTAGAATAAAGACTTTTTTATATATTTCTTTTTAAAGGGTCGAGAGTAGAGAGTACAAGAGATGAACGGTACTTGTGTTTTGCTCTGCAATCCCAGAAACGTGCGTGTGTCCGTCTGCGTTTAACTTAAAATAGAGTGCCAATCATAATAATGAAGAAATAAAACTACAGAAAGCTAAAAAAGATTGAAAAATAAACTTTTACAATTCCCACTTCTACATTTGTGTAACATACTAAACAGCGGGACACAGCCTCACTGTGGAGATTATACACCCGCACATTTTGCTCACTAGAGGACAAAAATCTTCCACAATATCTCAGTTTTTATCTTGGATTATAATGCCAGCCATGTCCGCAGCACTAGGGCTGCAGGAGCCTTTAAGTCGTCCCTCTGTGGGCTGTGATGAAATAAGGATGAGGTCTGAAGGGATGGAAGTGGAGTGCGGTAAACACAGCGGCCCTGCCACCCAGCTGTGAAGGTGACACAGGGACGCTACACACAGAACAAGCCCTTTTGATTAATCACAGGATATTTACTGGCTCAGATCTAATCAAGGACCGCAGGATCACAGGCTACATCATACACGGCCCAGGAATTTACACAGCAGAGTTAACCTGTCACCTGCCACTGTCCTCTTCCCTACATCTATAAACACTGTGCGTATAGGTCGGCCAGCAGTTACACAGCGCATGCAGGCGCCTTGAAACGACTCCAAAAGTGATTGTTTTATTTCCGCTGCAACAATATAACCTGCAGTCAGATACTCAACACATGTCGTTTGATATAAAACCTTATGGCAGAAGGGAGAAAGAGCCATTTATCTCAAGGTGGTCATGGTAATGGGATACAAGAACATGAGCAGTTTTCCACCTTAAGTAAACTACAGCACGGTGTGCAGTTGACTGTCCTGCTGGCCTGTGTGCAGTGGGATTGTTATTTTCTGTTGAGGAGACGTAAACCGAGGGCTAATCCAAGATTACAAGCGAGAACGGATTAAGCAATTGTGATCTCTGCTGGCTTGTGACTTTTATAATCGATTTAACACTCAGAAGATATTTCGTTTTCGGCGAGGGCAGCTGGCAATTTTAAAAGAAACACTTCCGTTTTGGGGAACGTTTTACAATTTCATCTTTCCAAGACATGCAGAGTGTAATTTTTATGACTCTGAGCACTCTGAGGCTCTCTATTCATGGATGTCTGGGGAATCAATTATAGCTCAATTATAAACACTGAGGCTAAATAGACTCAGAATCTTCATCCTTTTGACATTTTTTGAATAAAAAAATAGATAAATGCCTTATGACTAAATATGAAAAAGATCAATCTTTAGCGTAATTTTAGTACACAGACTGTCTCTCAGCTATATGTGGTTCAGACCACTTCCAGCTGGTTGTTTTGGGGTGTTTTTTCATCATAACTTTGCTGTTGTGGTTCTCTTGTGTCATTTTGAGGAACATGAAGAAGCATAAAACTCTAAAAAGGCACATAGACCGGCAAAAGTTATTGTGGGCTTCATATAAACCTCTATAGAGCTCTATAAACACCACTTTATATGAATATTGCTTTTCATTGCCTCTAAACGCAAACCCCTAAACACACATGAATTTGTTGTACTTTAACGCTTAACACTCTAAAGCATGAAATAATTGCCAGAATTTTTTTAAAATTAAATATTAATGTGAAAATATGAGTTTTAATTTGTACCATATTTTCTAGATTCAGCAGTTATTTGGGGGGGGGGGGTTTCTTACTAAAAAAATGTATCAAGCAATTTATTTAGGTTTTTTGGTGTGGAAAAAACCCCACTGATGATGAGGAGTCTGAAAAAGTCACAACATAACTAAAATGAAGAAGACTTGTGCGGTTTTATCTGCTGTGCATATCAATAATTACATGAATTCAAGTTGTAAAAATCATTTGTCTAAAACTGCATGAAACAGAAAAGGACATAACCTTTAACGTGACCTGTGTCCTGTCTTTTGTTGTTAGCGCTTATACAGACAGAGACAAGAGGCAGCGGTGGAGGTGCCGCAGCCCCGCCGTGTTTATAAAGGGGTCCAGATTAAGTGTGGCCTACGCCATTGTGTCACCTGGAAAATGTCACTCCACAGGGGTGAGGAGGGGGAGTCTTAGTTCGAACAGGTTTACAGAAAAACACAGTAGTGGAACAGAAAAAGGCATTTCATTTTCTTTCTCTTTTTAAACAAACTAAAACAGACAAACTAAACGGGCCAGGATGATGACGTATCAAATATCTCCCTCGATCGTGTGTTAAATAGCCAGTGATCTACAATGAGCAATGGATTTTCTTTGTGCTATCGAGCCAGATTCCTGCCACAAAAGCCCTGAACAAATAGGCTATTGGATGAGAGTGTTTTTGTCTTCCCATTTCCAAGATATTTCTTGAGAATGACGAGTCACATTAGGAGCAGGGGGAGGAGTAATTTCTGTGTCACATCCCTTTAGCCCGACCTCACTGACTCGCCAACATGAGAGCGTTCTCACTAAAAATTAATCACATTTGCCTTTTTAATGGCATCCCTCATCCTGCTGCCAAGAATTCACAATCATCTTCCTGCTGTTGTGTGGTACTTCAGCAGCCTGGCATGTCTGGTGGTGACAAAGTGATTTCAAGAAGTGTATCAATACTTACATCACCCCTCTGGCCCTTTCTCGTCACTGTTGACACTGCGGCACTCGGAGTAGGCCCAACTGGCAGGAGGCCATTCACTTTAAAGATA
>NW_024582362.1:2865075-2869327 GCF_018398535.1 Haplochromis burtoni
ACACACACACACACACACACACACACACACACACAGATCTGCAGCAGTGGGTTTAAAATATGTCATGAAATGAGTTAATATAGTGTTAGGAAAAACTGCATTTACCATGTTGAGGTGCATTTACGGTGAGAGACAGATCAGGTTTGTCAGGTGGCACCTATTGGGTTGAAAAAGTCACCGCTGTCGCTCAATGACATTTTCACGGTGTAACACAGAAGAAGGAAAATGTGACACTAGATGCTCTCTGTTATTTTTAGTGTGGCTTGAATAAAGAGAAAAAGAAAAGACAGAAGAGGAGAGCGATTACAAGTCCACCCTGAAACACCTCTGGGCAATTATTTGGGCTGTTAATTTGAAACATTATTTAAATTACCAGGACCTCTTTCTCCTGGAAGTTATACATCTGAAGCAACCAAAATCTGAATTTTCGGATGAGGTTTTAAACACTTTTGAAAACCCTTGGTTCAGTTTCAACGGCCACACCCAGACCCGATTACTGCTAGACCTGTTTAATAAAAAAAAAAACTCAAATAGAAACTGCCTGACAAATTTAAGTTACCTTAAAGATCTCAAAAAACAACACATCATGCCATGATCTAAAGAAGCAGCTTAAAAACAAAATAATTTACATCCATCAGTCAGGAAAGGATTACAAAGCCATTTCTAAGGCTTTGGGAGTCACGTCATCACATGACAAAGAAATTTAAGGCTCAAATCACAATTCCTTGTTACCTTTAACAGAGGAAACGTCTCGTGTTACATGACAACTACTAAAATGAATCTTAAATCCCCTAAAAATCACATAAAACACAGTATATCAATGCGATGATACACACACACTCCATATAACACACTCCTAGTGACTGTGCATGGAGTTTAAACATATGAGCATCTAAAAAAAAATTAGTAAAACACAAATCTAATTTCTTGTAAAGAACCGCGGTGCACAACTTGCAAACTGCAGAATTACGACGATAAGAAGACGCAAAAGTGTCTCCATGGCTTCTGCCATCAAATATTCAGACACACTTGTAATTCCTTGTGAGTGAAAAACCCTGTAAAATGGCTGGGAAACAAAACACTTGTGGTAAAACAATGTTCTGAGGACATTCTGTCAGATTCTTCTCTTTTTTACAGATTTCATCACTGAGCCACTGTGGCGTAAATGCTTTAAAACACTTTGACATAACATGCTGTGTCCAGAGACTCTCTGCTTGTGAATAATGAATCTGCAGTATGTTCTGAACAGCTGTCTTCTTGCAAGATGTTTTTTTTCCTCCAAGGTTTTTTGGTCGCATCCTGTCCTCGAGGTTTTGAAACCTGCCTAATTTAACCGATTTACCTGCTTCTCGTGACGATGGCACCGACCAATCGGTGACTCCTAAACTTGCAACAAGTTGCTGCGATTGGACAAGTAACGGAGAGTCGAGAAGTATGCTCAATTCTTGCAACCCCCCCGCTCTTCATATTTAATTCAGAGGTTGTGTATTTCTTTATGATTGCAACATCTGTTTGCTCCCAGTGCCAGCTCGCTCTGTCAGCCACCCTCTGTTCAATAATTCCTGTTCTGACCCCTAAGAGCCCCTGACATCACAGCACCGGCTGCTGCTCAAACTTCACTGGGAACAGACACAAAGAGACAGGTGCCTACATGCCACCAAATCATCTGCCTCACAAACCTGGTTCTACATAAACACATCAGTGGCCATGTTGCTCTGGAGTAGGACAGATAAATCCAGTACTCTTCTTTCTATCGTTACCAAATGGCTGATGTTGGACATGGAAAGGGACTTCCTAGGACTAGACAAGTTCAATATTTGCATGAATGTGTCCTTGTGTCAGGAACTGGGAGTGAGAAAATGTGACAACTGCAACTGGCTTAAGCTTTAAGTAATTTATGAATTTTAATTCACCTTTATAGTACAGGCCTGGCAAGTTAATGCTTTAAGATCTAAACTACAACTCCAGCAAGGTTGAATAACACTGAATGTACACATATGAAGAGTTGGCATGCAACTAGTGTGACCAATCTCTGAGCTGTTTTTGCAGGGAATTATGCTCTGAGGCCAAATCATAACTTAGATCCAAAACAATGGATCAAATTGCAGTACTTAGTACAGAGATACTGCATGAAGTGGTCAACAGTGGAAAGCAGCTTACTAAAACAGTGTTGTAGCCTTGAGACACTTCACCAAAACATTAACTCTTGAAAATTGCTTAAATTAAAAGTTCTGTCTTTGAAGCATTCTGTACCTTTGTGTCTTTGACTTGTTGTATAATTATAAACAGAGTTGCTGAAAAGAGCTCAGTCATTCCTATTTTACAAAGATCCTCTAAAATGAACTGGAAAAAAAGACTGAAATAGAAAAGGTGATTCATATTTATGCATATTCATTCATATTTTGAGCTATTTATAATAACTCAATCCTAATCAGTACTCACTGTGCTGCGTGATCTCAGAAAGCACGTGGAAAAGAAAAGGAAAAATCTACACCGTCTCCAAGGTGACATTAGGAAGTTTAAGGTCTTGGGTACAGGCTCGGTTACAATATGGGATTACTTTTCTGCATCTGATTAACAAAAACCCGAGTGAGAGAAATGCCACGCAAAAAAAAAACAAACCTCAACACAAATTCAAGTGGGAAACCAAAGCTGGCAGATCTTATCCCAAAGAGCCAATCAACAGGAAAAATATGAACTAGTCATGTTATTGAACTGACTGTTTCAAGATTGTCTTTATACATATGCATGTGATTTAGAATAGCATTTGTTTTTAAATATTTACCTTTTTTCTGACATGACTTTATCAGTTTTGGAATTTTGGCCCACTATTCTTTAGAGTGTTGCTTAAGTCTATTGAGGTTTGCAGGCATTCATTTATGCACAGCTCTCTTGAGGTCCCAACGCAGCATTTCAATCAGGCTGAGGTCTGAACTTGACTGGGTCACTGCAACAACTTTATTCTTTTATTTTTCATGCATTCTCTTGTGGATTGGCTGCTGTTTACTGTTACTTTGGTATACAGAGGAGTTCAAAATATCAAAATGATATTTTTATTTCTAAAGTATAATTGTTGTTGTTGTTGTTGTTGTTGTTGTTGTTATCCATGATTGTTTAAACTTACAGTTTTACTAAAAAAGCTGAAATAAGGCACATTATTTGTTTTATGTCAAATTACAGTTATTTACTTGGACTCCTAATCAGAAAAAAATTGTCTTAGTACTTGAATAATATCATGCTTGATTAATTTGTGACTCCTCAGAGAAGTCCAGTGTGACGGTTCAAATTAGGATAAAAGAAAAACAAACACCTGTTTATTACTTGCCTAATAAATAGCAATATCATTTTCAGCTTTTACAGATTTCTATAAAATTTGTGTTTTCTTGTTTTTCTGGCAGGTGCTCTAATTTATTTTTTAAGAACTGTATATGAACAAACACACTGGATTTCAAGACTATTTCATAAATTACCAGAGCACCGCAATGGATTGCAGCAGGTTTACACGCATCAGGTCTACTTCCTGTCAACAATTATAACTGATCAAAGTATTTTGTCTGGTTTTCTCAGCGTGATCTTCATTGTCAGAGACACTGAAGGTGGTGGGGTCTATAACAGATGCTACCCACTGACCTTAGAAAACATGGCGGAGGGGCCAGATGTTTGGATGACCTCACAACCTTGGGACCAGCTGATGTGGCAGTGATGGAGATGGGTACTGGCAGAAGAAACTGATCTAGTGGCAACAAAGGTTCCCATTTTTCCCGCTTTTTCTGTTTTGGTCTTTACCCCCGAAAGTGGGCAATCCTGGAAGGCAGGAAAACACAGAGAACAGAGGAAGAGGGATATACAGACACAAAAGAGAAAGAGACATGGAGAGGACTGGTCAGTGGTGCTGACAGTTGTCACAGATGTTGAGTTCAGCACAAAACTCTGCCAGAAGCCATCATGTCAAAGCTAAGTTAGCTGAATGAACAAGAACAACTGCAGGCCCTGCCACTTTAAATCTCGCTCAAAATTCAACAGCTGTTTCTTGAACGAATACAGATGCAAAATAATGATAATAATGTCTACTTAAAGCTCCTACACAGAAGTAAACAACCCTTCGTAACCACACCCTGCACGCATGACGTCTCATTAGCTTTGCCCTGCTGCAGCTCTTTTGATAGATTTAATTTTAGACACAGGGAACATTTTTATGTTTGACACTGAACTGTCAGGAAAATAATAGCTTTTAAATATTAAAAAAAATAAA
>NW_024582362.1:2869347-2901147 GCF_018398535.1 Haplochromis burtoni
CTCTATTCACTTGGTAACATTTTACAGACTTACATGCAGATTTAAAATATCTGATTAGAGCGCTGGTAGACTGCCTACTGGATAGCTTGGCAGTTTTGTGCCTGATAGCACAGTTCACAGCTTACCAGGCCTATTGTTTCACCACACACACGCACGCACACACAAACATGTTGACATGCTCATCTGTCACTAGGAAAACCGCCACAGGCTGTGGCCTTGGCACAAAGACATTCTCCGAGCTGAGTGAAGATGCTCAGAGCCAAGATGCACCCAGTCAAAATGTTAAGAATTTCACATGCCAGAATCGACAAGCACAAGCGTTGATTTGAGGAGAAATGATGTTGAAGCAGCACTGTTGATACACATGACAAAGATGCTTTACGGGTTTTTGACAGCTTTAAAAACTCCCTGCTTGGTTGTGTTGTTAGTGCTTTGAAAATCTAAAGAAATAAACAAATTACTAAAAATTATTTAGCATATATATATATATATGGTCGGCAGCCTTATGAAATTTCCCCTTGTGGGACTAATAAAGGTATATCAAATCAAATATATATATATGTATACATATATATATGTGTGTGTGTATACATATATATGTATACATATATATGTATACATATATATGTATACATATATATGTATACACACACACATATATATATGTATACATATATATATATTTGATTTGATATACCTTTATTAGTCCCACAAGGGGAAATTTCATAAGGCTGCCGACCATATATATATATATATGCTAAATAATTTTTAGTAATTTGTTTATTTCTTTAGATTTTCAAAGCACTAACAACACAACCAAGCAGGGAGTTTTTAAAGCTGTCAAAAACCCGTAAAGCATCTTTGTCATGTGTATCAACAGTGCTGCTTCAACATCATTTCTCCTCAAATCAACGCTTGTGCTTGTCGATTCTGGCATGTGAAATTCTTAACATTTTGACTGGGTGCATCTTGGCTCTGAGCATCTTCACTCAGCTCGGAGAATGTCTTTGTGCCAAGGCCACAGCCTGTGGCGGTTTTCCTAGTGACAGATGAGCATGTCAACATGTTTGTGTGTGCGTGCGTGTGTGTGGTGAAACAATAGGCCTGGTAAGCTGTGAACTGTGCTATCAGGCACAAAACTGCCAAGCTATCCAGTAGGCAGTCTACCAGCGCTCTAATCAGATATTTTAAATCTGCATGTAAGTCTGTAAAATGTTACCAAGTGAATAGAGGTGCACCTGAGGGGACACACAAACAAAACTTTTGAAACACTTTTTTATTGGTCTACATCGTTCAGCCTCGAATTACCCTCACCTACAACAGCAAAGAGTGAAAAATAATGACAACAGAGAACTGCGACATGCGAATCTAAATGTGTTCGTCCTGTCTCCAGGCCTGTTGGCAAAGGGCAGCTCAGCTGTAGCAGGCAGACTGTGTGAACAGCAGACTATGAACATCTCTCCACAGGCCATACCAAGGTGTCTAATCCAGGAAACGCTGTGAACACACACCCTGTGGGCTCCCACAGTGCACCATGCAGCCGAGATCCAACCATAGCACTGCAACGAAACCATCCGTCTCACCTAGTGTGTCTAATGTAAAGTTAGAAAAGTCTTCCATTTTTTTGACACATAAAAAATATGCTAAGATAAGATTACTCAGTTTGTATTCTTATACAGATCAGCTCAATGACTCATTTATTGAGGGATGAATATTAAATTAGGTGCAAATAAGGATTACATTTAAAGTGTAATATAGCTAGGCAGTTTTAAGATCTTGGACACAACGCTTATTTCTTTGCATGCATTAGATTAAGACTGTTGGAAAATTTTGATATCTTCATGAATGTCCAAAGAAGCATTTTAAAGATGCTTCGTGGATTTGTAAAATGAGTAAAGCTGGTTATTAAATTGTCTTGAATTTTTAGTTGTTAAATATGAATAAACCAGTCTAAACTAGTGATATTTAATGAAATGCTGACTTTTTTACTGAACAGAAGGGTGACTTTATTAAAAAAAAAAATGTGCAGAGATAAATTTATCAATAATTCGTTTACACATTTCAGCACTTTACCTGAAGAAATATTGCCAGCTCGTCTACGAGTGTGTCTGCTGTCCAGCACCTGTCAAAGCAGCTGAGTGTCACCCACATCACAGGGTGTTGCAAAATGACAGCTCCCAATGTCTGCAAAGATGAAGCCTCGGGAAGGAAAAAAAAACAAAAAAACAGGACAGATCTAAATTTCATACTCCCAAGTATATCAAAGTGACTCCTGTCAGCATTGCATCAAAGCAGAGAAACAGGAACTGTTCATTTTTACAGCTCGGAGTGGGACTGTGGAGGGGCTTTCTTGTAGGGGGGGAAACAGGCTGGGAAGGTGAGTACCGTAAATTATGCTGGGTGACTTACAGGGAAAACGATGACAATGAAAAGCACCTTGTCAAAAATCCCCTTGTTTGGAAGTATGACAGCGGAGTGAAAATGAGGTCCTGACACAGGGTGAAGGGAGACAAAAAAAGTCGGTTTCCACAGATCGAGTTTCTTTATGTTGAAAAGCTGCATCCGTGTGGACTTCATCTGACACTGCAAGTCTGCTGGTGACAGTGCTGCCTGCATGGTGCAACACTGTGGTAACACCTGTGATTTCGTCTTAGATCTTTTCAGGAAATTCTGTTTCATCAGTTGCGTTTTTTTTCCCTTTTCTTTTTTTTGGGATGTAGCCAATACTGGTAAAAATATCAATCTGACTCAAATATGAAAGTGTGGATTACAATTTACAACAGATTTTTTCATTGTTTTATTTGAAGGGGCCGTTTTTGTGGAGCAGAAAACAAGTGCAGACAAAAAAAAAAGAGATCAGAGCTAAACACAAAATAACATTGACAATTACCATGGGGCAAGCCTTTTTACCTAAGAAAGCTGAATAAACAAGTGAGTGTCTTTGCCTCTATAGGCCTACAGTGCTACAAGATACAGAGATACAACTTGTGCGGAGATGACAAATATTGAGACTTGAGGCTAAAAGAAAACCAAGGCAACCAAAATCTGGTTTTGTCCCAGGGCCAAAGCCTGCACTGCACTGTGGGCCACTTCTGATTTCTGCACTAGCTGGTGTAACGCAACCAGCCATGCATTAGCATTGGCCCTCCAGTTAGAGCGGGCTCTTAGGATCCTGTCACCCGAACTTATCATACACTCTTGTTTTTCATGCACACACGGCAGACGCAAAAAACAAACATGGAAGAGCAGCTTGCTAGCTTGCTTTTACTGGACACAGATCTCTTTGAGCTTCCTGTTGTCTTCACCAAGCTGATCTAACATTTTTAGAAACATTTAATCCTGCTCAGACCGCTAAAGCATCTCCAGCAGGGCTGCTCCTCTACACAACATAAAAGCTTGAATCTACCTGAATATAAAGCTGCCCCATCTCCCTCACCACTTAGAGGGGGGGCCTGAGCTAGAATACAAAGTTCAACAACTGTGAAGAAGGAACTATTAAAGAGGACACACAAAGCAGTGACCTTGACTGACAAGTGCTCTTCATTCTGGCCATAAACAGCAGTGGGGCCTGATAAGTGTTCACCGGTGCGGGAAGTAATGACCTATCCGTCAGCAGTGGTTGGGCTGTGTGAGGTAGTATAAATGGAACATACATAATGTACAGCAATAATACCAGCACGCTCACAGCCTAATGTATTATCATTATTCTTGGGGACCAGGGTTTTTTCCCCCCTCCTCTAACCCCGAACAGCGTGCCTCAACAAGGCGGTTAAATGCCTTCCGGCCACGATAATTTTATTCTAATCTTTGTTCCATATTATAATTTTCATGGTCAGAAATACACCAGGAAGCAACAGCACGTTTCTATCAAGGGCTAAACAGAACACAGGTCATAACTGGGGGTTTTATGTGACTGTATAACCACTCGTTCTCAGTGCACCAGTCAATTTACGATAAGAATGGAGAAAGCAGTAAATTTATGTGTGATGGCCCATCTCAAACAACATCGTTATGTGCTGAACTAGCTTCCGATAGCATAGCTGAACCTTCTTAAAAAAGGTTATTGGAAATTCCAATATTTCCAACATTAAGGTACATTATCAAATTTTACTACAAAGTTAAAATAAGTTTGGGGGGAAAAAAACAAAACACCTGGCGGTTATGTAAAAGCTTCAACCTAATACAAATAATTCAAGTTAAAGGCCATTACTGAACACAGAAACTCCATCAACATCCTGTAGTACATACAGCTCATCATACTCAAATGTAATTATAGACAGACACCAGCGTGAGGAGGTACACTGCTGACAGAGTCACCACTGGACAGAACAGAGTCACTTCCTTCTCAGCTGATTATGCAAGTCTGCATTTACTGCAGACTAACGTGCACAGTATCAAACATTACACATCTTCAGCAGACAGATAGGAGCTGAAAAGTTAGACTGAATGTAAAAAACAAAAAACAAAACAATGAGTGATTTCTTAGCCTGCAGGGAAAAGTGAATATAAGACTACAGCCAGTTAGCTTAAACTAGCTTAAAAAATCCACTGCGTTGTGAAATTTTGATGATTTTGATACACATCATTCTTGACATTGTTGGATCATCTCATGCTTACTATCCCAGAAAGACTTTTTTTTTTTACATATAAAATAAAGTTACTATCGCAAACAGTCAGAAGCAACTCCTGGCAATCTTAGTTAGCACTCAGAATTAGATGCATCTGATCCTTTTAATCTAAAATGTATTTGAGAGAAGATTTCTTGAATTATTTTATGCCAGTTATGTGCTACAAGCCAGCAGGGAGCCAGACGATCAGTTCAACAACACCTGTGGTACTCAAGCTTTATGACAATAAAGCTTGAGTATTTATACTGCATAGTGCCAAATCACAACAACAGGCGCCTCAAAGCACTTTATGTTATTATATTATTATTTAAGATAAAGACTCTACAAAAATACAGAGAAAACATCAACAATCAGACTATCCACTGTTATCAAAAATCTGGCAAAAGCGGGAGGGAAAAACTCTCTTTTAACAGGAAGAAATCTCCAACAGAATCAGGCTCACGAAGGAGCAGCCATCTGCCGTGACCAGTTAGAGTTGAGGGAAGGGAGAGAGGACAAAAGCTACGCTGCGGAACACAGTCAGAAATTCATAATTATGAATGACTTAGTGCACAGTGGTGCATAAACAGATAGAGTCAAAAGATGTGTGTGAAGGAAGAAACACTTCCCAGTGCATCATGGGAAGCCCCCAGAAGTCCAAAACTATTCAGCGTAACTAAGGAAGGACTCAGGTTTGTTCTCGACATTGTAGGGCACCAACAGACTGTACATAAAAAATGGACAGCTTCAGGTCTGAAACATGAAGAAATGTTTTGTTTTAAGCCTCATTAGCCAAAAGCATTCCACTTAGCAACACAATGAAGAACGTATGAACCTTGATAACCAAGATAGCTACCTCTAGAATTAGCAGACCAACCCTTTAAATATGGTCACACCTAGTTTCAAAAGATTAAGATGCGACAACCAAAATTTATAACTTGAGGTAGTTATGTTAAATTCCTCATTCGTTCATTACATGGTGGCTGCTTCCATCTTTGATATAGAGTCTAAGGACCACGTTTCAGTTTCTTATTTCCTAAAAAGGCAGAAAATTGTTGTATCACTCAAAGCTGCTGTAGTGGATATATAACATTTTTAAGAGACTATGACAAAAGTTTGTCTGATTAATAGCTTCAGATTAGTATAATCAACTTCAAGGAGTGGAGCATTAGCATTAATCTATTCATCGTGAGTCAAATGAGTCAACAGTAAAGTATTTTGTTTCTTTCACGGCAGAATATTGAACAAAACTTATCACATCCCAAAATATACCTAGTGATAGCTTATTCTGTCTAGTTGCTGTACTAGTTGTGCTGAGAATAATAATGTAACGCCATTAATTAGCAGGCATTTCTGAGGCCTCCCACACACATATCGCATCAAAGTCACAGCCAGTGTCCTTATCCAAAACTCATTTCTACTCCACAAAAACACGGATATGCAGTGCTACTACGCAACTTAACATTCCTGTAATGCTGCATATCACAGAAATCAATTCCCAGATACATTTTCTAAAATACAGAAAGGGCAGTAGTTAAAATGTTGACTGTAAAAAAAAAAGTAGCTGTAATGGTTTTAGCAATGAGAATATTCTTGTCACATTTAAGCATTACAAATCTTGCGTGCATTCCCGTCTCATCTCTCCCAGGTATCCCTACAGAGCAGAGAAAAATGAAGGATGCCTCTAAAGCTTGGAGACAGTAATCTCCCCAGTGGAGGTCAAATCTAACATGGCAGGTTAGTGTCTGTGGAGATTGACAGCCTCGAGAAATACTGCTGCCAGGCACCCACAATGCACAGTGACAGTGAACACCTCCCAGGAAAAAGGCTGGTTACCAAGCCTTATAGAGCGACTGTCAGAGGGCGCCTGTTGTCAGAGCTGCTGCCAACTCTGCACTGACAGACTCTGTCAACCTATCTCTATCATATCGAAGCCATCTCAATCATGCGAACACCAAGCTGATCTAACCTGAACACATCTTTATCAGAAGCGTTCGCAGGCAACATTTATTCTTCCTGCATTTAAACCGTTTTCATCCAACAGGAATTTATCCACAGTTGAACAATTGAACATTTGCAGTTTCCAGTTTCTCAAATTGTAGAATTTGCTAATCTTTCTCTGTCAAAATGCAAATTAAGCAACATATCATCAAAATAAACTAGATTTTTTTCATTTTGTACGTTAATTCTGCAGTTAATTAAAAAAGACAACATAATCATTTTGCTCCATGTAAACATGTATATAGAATATAAGTGCCATAATATATGTTGTTTACTGATACTCTGTAGAGAAATGCTGTACAGCAGACCACTAATTGCATGAACTATGTTATCTTACAGGCTTGTGCTGTCTGCGTTTCATAAACAAAGGCTGACAGATCATGCCCTAAACCAGTGACCCTGCTGTGAGCATATGCACTAATGCAAGGTCACACTGGAGACTGGCCACATGAGGAGAAAACAGCCATCTAATTTGCTTTGTGAGCCCAGCAGACAAACTCCTGATGTAGTCATCACAGGCTGCTATAACATGTCAGTGTGTTAAATGGGAACCTTTTTCATTAGGAGCCCTAATAAGTGTCCCATGTATGAAACAGAGATTCCTTTCTCTTTTATGTCTGAGGCAGAAAAAAAATGACAAGGAGAATTTCGCTGCCAAAAACATGTTACACTCTCGGCGTCGAGGAGGCTTTGTTGGCTCTCACAGTGCTCAGCTGTGTACAAAAGCATAGCAGCTGATTTTCATAATGACAGGTGGCCATCTTTAAAATAATAATACCAGCCACAAACAACCGTGGTTGGCCTATTTAGCAATTGATAAAAGAACATCGCAACAGCTTCTGGTCCCCTTGGGGTCTAAATACTGATATAAAATCTATATAAATGAGTGAAGGTTGAGGAACCATGACTTTTAAATAGAAGCAATATTTTAGATATTATACATAAAGATACATGTTTTTGCAATATATTTCTGCAGAACAGCTGTTACAGATAAGGAAGTGTCACTGGTTTGATAAACATGGGTGGAGGTTGAGTGTTGATGGCAGCATGCTATAAAGGAGGGGGTGATGGTGGTTGAGAGAGAGGGGGTGGGTTATTGAATCCAGAAAAGACAGGCAGACGTACAGACAAACAGACCTATAGCCTGACGCCGTTCCCCCTCATCCTCTGCTTGCCCTTTGTCATGCACCCTCCTCACCTCCAGAGCTGTCACTGGCTTGTCAGAACCAATCACAGGATGCCATGCTGTCTGCCAGCCATGTACCAGTTTGGACAGGATGACATCAAATTTCTGGTGCTACGTGTCAAGGACCATATGAAAACAGATGTCCTCATTACTGGGTTGCCCCGTGCTTTAGACTACTTATTCAACTTTTCACAGATCAGGGGATTAAGGAACATCACAAGGTTTTTTAACTCTAATCGTATTATTCGTTCAAGTTAATGTTAAAATATTGGAAAAAAAACAATTAAATAGCGTTTGCCATAAATAATATTGTCTTTTACGTTGATGGTGTAAGACTAAGGAGAGAAAAACAGCAAACTAAAATCCAGTCAAAGCCCGCTCACACTGTGATAAAACGGTTACATGTCCAAGCCCAGTGTTATGCATATATGAGGCCCTCTGAGATCCAGCATGACAAAACTAACTTTATTGAATAGGACAGATCGCTGCTTGTCTGACTGACTTAATCTGTTTGATTGAGCAACGGGATGCCTTCGGCTTCACAAGTCCTTCAAAGGCCGCAGATTCTGCAAGTGTGAAAAAAGAGGGAGGAGAAAAAAAAGAAAAAATATCCCCCTACAACCCTTCTTCTGCAACAGACATGCACACATACACACAGCAGTGCAGCTTTTGGAGGGCTTATTTATGAGCTTTAAACATCTTATTCATTGCCCTACCACCCAAGCCTTTTTCAGATCATCAGCCTCTGACAAAGACTGCAAGCTTGGAAAATCTGTCATCTGTCAGCGTCATTGATTAGGAGCAGAACTCTGGGCGGATGATGAGGCTTCACTGCAGCCAGCCGTTGAGAAGTAATAAAGGGCAGAGTTGAAGAGTATGTCCCCCCCCCCCACAATAATACTGCCGCTGCAATTTTCCTCTAGAATCAATAGCGTGCCACATTACAGAGCCATACATTCATTTCCTCATGCTTCACGATCTTATTATGGGAATCCAACTTTCCACTCCGCCCCCTTTTTTCACCCAGCCGTCCACACACAAAGCAGAACTCAGCTATCATTGTGCTTGATCTGAATTTTATTTAGAGCTCCATATGCTTCTCCAGCCTCCTCTCAAAGCCCGGTGTTGATGCTTGGCCTCTCTTGGCCCGTTAACCATTAAAAGAGGGGCCACTCTGTCACTGCACTGCTTATTGTGAGCCTAGGAGGTTAAGAGACAAAAGTGTGAGATCATGAATGAGTGGCTGGCAGTCTATTGGAGGTTGCCGCAGATCTGAAATGAGAAACTGCACCTGATGCATGCATTTTGAAAGAGAACTGGGGGTTATTTTGTCTCCCCGAGTGCCCCATTAAACGCAACGACTGGCACGCCTATCAACACCTCGGCAAAGGAGAGGCTCGTCGGTGTGGCGCCGTGGACTTATGGGATTTGCTTATTGTTTCTCTGCTGCTGTCTGAACTAAATGCAGCTAAATACCTACTGAGATCTCCTGGCTGCTATGAGCATCCAGACTAACATTCAGCTAAACACGAGACAACAGAGGAGCTGGATGAAACCCCAGAGATACTCTACACCTCACGGCGGGGACAAAGCACCAGAATTGTCCTTCTGCTGTTTCAGGTCCTGCTCTGCACACACATTTCTCTACACTTTCTCCCCTCAAAATACCCAAAGCCATGTCTCTCAGTCTCCAGGTCCCCCCTTAGTGACAATTTGTCCACATCAGAGAACCATCATCTCTAACAAGATCTGACTCGTGACACACAGATGGGGAGGGGCTGGACACGGGCAGTGCTAGCGCTGGGTGCCTGCCTGCCCTGGGGCTACAGAAAAACGCCATGCTCAGACTGCCGTGTGAGAGAACACAACTGCTTTCTGCTAAACTCTGCTTTTCCACCATAAGCTCTACCAGCCCACAGCCGGCATCACTGGGCCATTACAAATGAATGAGATGCAATAAAATGTCAAGAAAAAACAACAAAAAGGGAATGCTACTCTTTATATTACTAAACACAAGAAACTGAAATGTAATATACAGCCTAAAAGTGCAGAAAACAATTTTTAATCATGACATTTGTCACACTAAGACCTTTAAAGTTATTCATAGCTGTTAACAAGCTTAGCGAGTGCTACAAAGAACAACAGACTGCATTATAACACAAGGAACTTCATTACTGCAAGAAGAGAAAAGATTTTCAAAGCATCCAAACACAATAAGCCTGTGACCAAGCAGTAAGTCATGTGAAATAAGCTTTGTATTGTGACAGAAAGAACAGACCCTATCAGGCCCTCATTTCTTCATCTGTCAACCCACACACGGGAAGAGCCGGGAAAATTTTTTCTTTGGTGCCTTAAGGCAACTGTCATTAACTCTGCCATCAACATCATCCAGAAGTTTCACGAGTTTGCTAGAATATCATAAATAATGTCAACTTCCATCTCTAAACAAGACCTTTTTAGTAATGGCATTATATTGCCTGCATATGTTGGTTTAATGTCGGGTTACACAAAGACCCTCGGATATGCACTTTCCATTATTCTGACGACATCTAAATGCTTCGACTTCATGTTTGAATGAGCGCATGAGGTCGGATCTCGTTAGATCATGTCTAACATGTCTTTCACAAAGAAGTCCAAACTTCATGCAGGCATACACAAAATTACAACACAGAGACTTAGGCCATTGCTACCTACAGCGGGCGTCACCGTGGGCTGTCGTCTGTGCGTTTGTCTCTTGAATTTTACGAGTCACTCAGGTCAATAAAGAGCAAGACTGTATGGAGAATGCACTAAACAGCTATAAGGAACATTATCGTTCAAAGTGAGCGATGTGTGAATGCCAGATTGATGAACACAACAACGGTGTACATCTCACACAGACACACACTGAACTTATTTTTACACCCCCACACGTGTGGACTCGCAGCCTCTCTGTTCCGGTCAAGTGCTTCAGCCAGGACAACAACGTATGCAATTAGGTCATGCTGGTCAGTGTCACCCACACGGGGGACAACAGTCATTATGAATTTCAAATAAAAGTTAAATCGTACCAGGAAAGAGGACAGTATTCCTCTGGACAATTTCCTAAGTAACAAAACAGAAAAATAAATTGCAGAATACACATTTTACATGATATGAATAAAATTTTAATTTGATGGGCTTAGCCGGTACCAATCTTTTTCGTATCAGCGTAAAAAATCATAACAACCTAACAACAATCCTTCCTTTCTGTTTCTTATCTTTCTATTTGATTTCTCAGTAAGATCATCACTGCATCATCACTCTGGAAACCTACATATTAAATATAAATGCAGAGCAATAAAATCAGTGTTATTAAAAACCCAAAATAAGCAGAAATATCTAGTTTTGAATGAATCTGCTTTTGCTCCAAACGCATGAAATTGTTGCATTTTTTTTTTTACTAAAATGTATTCATGTAGTCCCAGCCAATCTTCTTAGTCCAAGCCAAGTAACGAACAATGATCTCTTTATTTCTGTGTTTCACTATGATTGCAAAGTGGGAGAGGCGGCAGGTTTAGGACAGCCGCAAACAATAAGACCGACCACAGAATCACAGGAGTTATGTTATGGCTGTTTCAACTGTTTTTTTTAGAGAATTCATGATTATATCCACATTTGGTATGTCAAAAAAGCACAGTGCAAGTGCAACCAGAAAAGTTGTGGCGTATAACATGTGTGTAAAACAGTTGATGGGAACAGCAGGGTAATAAGAAATATTAGCTAAGTTAACAGTTATAGGTCTTTTGGCCTGGCACTGGTCAACTTGTGCACAGCGTGCTTACAAGCTTGCAATACCCTGGCAGAAACCTTGAGCATCCATGAGCCTCAAATTAACAGGAATTTTCCTTCTGCACTCCTGGCTGCCAACCATGGACTCCCACCAACACCAGCAACACCTTTTTCATGCAAGTAAAATGGAAATTAAAGACAAAATTGTGTTGCTTTTAATTACCAACATACATTTGAAACTCTTAGAGTTAAGCAGCTCACTCAAGCAGTGCACAAAACTAAAACAAATCAACATTTTGATGCTCCTAATAATGTTTCCCGTCTTTACTACCATGCGATATTTTCATGCTTCCACTCTCCTGCAGTACCCCCCAACCCTGCTGGCTGCTCTCACATTCTCACCTCACTCTCCTGGCCCTCTGGCCCTAATCCCTGGCTCTGGCTCTTGACAACCTCACCCACTGAGCTACAGATTGGCCGGCACACAATGCCCCAGATCCTCATTCACCAACACAATGCACTCACCGGCCATACACCTTCCCTTCTCTTTAACTCTCTGACCACATCCCTTCTGTCCAATCCCTCATTTTTCTTTCCCCTTCATTCATTCTCTTCGTTCATTTAATTTCCTCAAGCTCTCTCCAAGTCTGTCTCTCTTGCTCCGACTCTGTCTTTCTGCCAACTTGGTGGCGACTGGTGGGGCAAAACACAGAAACCGTCTCCCGCCTGGTTTCATTGCAGGGCATCGTGAGCAGGACGAGCCAGACCTCACAAAGCCATTGCAGAGTGAAACAAAGGTTGTGTGCTCCATCATTCAAACCGGGGCCACTCCGACAGCTGCCTCCGCCACGCTCACACTGACAAACGGCCAGAAAAACAGATGGTTTGTGCATTCATGACCAGTTTAGTGGAAGCCCAGGAGTCACCCCCATTCAAGGGGAGGGTTTTTGTCAGCTATTCCGTGATAAAGCTTTTCAGTCTGGTAGAAAATTAGAAATGCATTTTAAAATTGTCCCTTAATTATTGAGGTCATCCCGGCCCCATGGAGGAGAGAGGAAAGAGCTGAGGCTCTGGCTTTGTGACACATGACTGATCTGAAAAGATGGGCTGCCTCATTTCACTTTTTGAATCCTGCCAACACATTAACATACATTTGTCAGTTGCTTCTGAAGAGCAGATGCATTGAATGTTAGAAGCTAGCTATCCTCCGAGGAGAGAAAGTTCATCATCTCAACATCTGATCAATACTGACACTGAAATCGTTCCCCCCACTGAAAATTAGCTTAATAAAGAATACTCCCCCTCGTTAGGTCAATTAGGTACTTTTTTCATACCTGCAATGCATTCATGCTTTCTTGTGAGGGACCCGTGCTGTTCCCTTATCGGGACTTTCTCATCTTCTGTCAGTCACAACGACACATGCAAGCACATCTGCATAGCGTTGATAGCTGAAGAGTGTGACCAAGCTCTGAGTCTTACACCACCTCCTCACTTTTAAACTCATTTAGATTAAAAATGGCCCAAGAAAAGAGAGAAGTAGACCCTTACCTTTCAGCCCAGCTCAGTCCTGGGTAAGCTTTGTCTGTTCTAAAAGCCTTTATTTAAAGTATACAATATGGAGTTCATATGAATTTCAACCCTTAAAGAATGAAATTCAAACAGGCAAGGATAGCATGTGTAATATTTGACATTTCACAACTTTAGACAATACATAAACAAGTATATGAGACTGAGACAACCACAATAATGGTGTATGTCATGTCATTAAAGAGAGCTTAACAATTTCTTTAAAGCACTGAGGCGTGAACCATAGTGGGGCTTCTGAGCATCATCATCAAGCTGTTGGCAAGACACCCCAAAAAAGTCATTTCCAATTGCGAGAGAAAGCATTCACCATGTTGAACTATATCATACACAACACTGTTTACACAAATTAGCTGAAGTGCCAGCCAAAGTGACACTGACTAAACTTACTTTGTTTGGTCCTCCGTATAAAATTAGTTTCACGTCTCCCAGCGCCTAACAACGCAGGGAGAATGGCTGAGCAGATATGAATTAAAGATAATGCCAAGCCACAGCACGTCTGTCTCTGCCTCGAAACCATCTGGACGTTCAATATTACATCCTCGTCTACACTTTTCACACTGATCAGGATCACAGTTCTTTGACGTGTCCCCGTGATGCCCATTCGTGGTTGCTGACTGAACACATTTGTCGAGGTATCACTCTTGTTCTTGAGGTAGTCATGCGACGGCCTTTACAGAAGTTGTCTGTTTGAGAAGTCACAGCTGGAGCAGAGATAAGAGCCGCTAACCTACAAAAACATCATGTTAAAGTAATTTCATTAGATGTAAAATTTGCTATATTTTAAGAAATAGACACGCTAAAATATTAGCTTTGTTTTATGATGTGATAAAATGGTTAAAATTTTGGTGTCAAAGAAAAGTGACCCGAGAACTGGAAGCATAACTTAACCGCTTTGTGATCTAACATGTTGTGATCCTATTAATAATCATGCAGGCTCAGCATCATTGCACTGGACTGGTAGAGGCAAATTAACATAATCATTGTCTTCATTAGCATAATTTCTGTGCTAGTTTGTCTGTGTTACTTACTGTAACGTATAGCACAATAGAGACACCCAGCAGAATGCTACAAGCTGCAGATAACAGCAAACCACAGACTCTCACTGAGCTGTGAGAGAGCCACACACTATGATACAAACACAGATACACCTTTGCATAAACACAGTTACACACACTTCAAACACATGAAGCCGATTGCACCCTGACAGCTTTGTTTCCACTTAAGCACTGCCCTCCTCTGACTGTCCAAGGAAGTGCATAGAGTCCATACAGCGGCACAGCTACTCATCAGCGCTGCTCCGAGTCATTACACTCTTTAAAGCAAAGATGATTTCAAGATTAATTTTATTGCTGGTAAAGAGCCTGCAGAAGGTGGATGAGCGGAGTCCTCCCCACCCCATTCTCATCCCCCCCATCACCACCACATCCAGTGCCATTTGTTGTTGGACTGCACCCCTTTGGCACCAGACAGGAATCACTTCCTCAGAACATGATGTGGGAGGTGTTCAAAGATAGACGCTGACAGAAATCTGCTGCCGTTGCCAAAAGCGCTGGCATTTCCACGACACAAGCAGTGACTCTCAGACGGATGTGATCCGATCAAATAGACGTGATAAAAACGTGTGAATTTGGACAAAAAATAGCAATCAGATTGAATAAATACAAGCTAGAGGTGGGCATAAACAACCTGAAAAATAACTCACAGTATGTTGCTATGCTGCAAACAAAAAAGTATCTTTCAACAGGAAAAATATATCTTATTTGCCAGCGTAGCCCTTTGGTTAGATTCTGACTGGTGGTGTTGTTATTTTAAGCTCAACCAGCTGGTAACTTGATGATACTCAAAGTTGTTTAGTGGCCAAAAACGGATACATTTTCCATCTTTTTTTCCAAGCCTGTACAAACTGCTCTTCAGCATTTAAGCAGAAAGTAATTAAACTCCCAGTAGACTCTAATCAGCATTCATGAGTGGCATCAGCTCTAAGTATGATATACAGTACAGCCCCTGTCAAGGTGATTTCTCACCTCTCACCATTTCCTCCAACAGCTCTCACCATGGCCATCACACACACACACACACACACACACACACACACACACACACACACACACACACACACACAGCTGTTGTGTGCTTGTCCCTCCCAAATTAATACCCACAAGTGAAACCGTGACCTGCAGAAGGCAGCCCCGACCCGCCGTCCCAGAGCGACTCAGTGGATCCACCCCCTGAGCACGTGGCTCTGTCTGTCTTCCCCTACTCTCCCACCCACCCCCAAAGACTGAGCAAGGACAAGAGCTTGCAAGAGATGAATAAGGTAATCGCTGGCACGGTACTATAAAGCGTAGGCGTGCGTGATAAAAGATCGCTGATTTGTTTGTTAAGCAAATTAAAAACAACTGAAGTTCTTTAATTTTTTTCTGATTATTTCTTTACTCCATACTTCTCCTCACAAAAGGAGCAGTTGTGGAAGTCCTGAAGGATTGCACCCTGGCTAGACCACAGAAAATAAAAGAGACTCAAGGCTTCAGAGACAATAATGGACCTTGTCTGTACAGTCACCAAATGGCTACTGCTTGGTTAGCTGCAAGCTCCATTTTGGGACCTTTGGTTCCCACATTTAATTAAAAATCCATTATCACCTCTCAGCATAGCGAGCAGCACTTCAGCCTATACTATACAGATCTGCACTCCTAATTGGCCTTAAATGGCTAAATTTATTTTCATGCAACCGGACTTCAAGTTTTCTTAAAGGGGAAGTCAAACTATTGCAAGTAGCTTGGACTCGTTTTTAAAAAATAACCCCCCCTTGGCAAAAGTGCACCAGTGTTACAACAAATGATTCTCAGGTATTAGAGTGTAGACACACACCGCAACAGACCTTGTGGCAGACCTTGCAGGCAAACTGTTTTTAGGTGATGCATTAATATTCAGAAGGTGATGTTGCCAAAGCACCTTGAGCAGATGCACACTGGCACACACTGATGGTCTGAGTGAGCAGCTGAAGAGGGAACAATGCAAAAGGAAAAGGATAGATAATTCAAAAATAAAACAAAAGGAAAAAAATCCAATTAAAACAAAAGACTGAGTAAAGAAACCAAAATGACGACTTGGGATAAAGCAAAAAAATAAAAAAAAAGAAGAGGAAAATGAGCTCTCCTTCATATTCCAGCACTGCTCTCCTTCATTGTTACCTCGACGATTGCGGCCAGGCCCCAGCTCCCCTGGCAGAACCTAAGTGGCTTGCTGGCATATGGTGTAACCTCCATTTGAGTGCTAAAAGCTGGATATTGTTTTTGTGGAGCAGATGTTGGCGGGCATGGCAAAAGGCACAGCTGACTGGGCTACGCAGCTGGAAACAGTGTATGTGACCCACATACAGGGGGAGCAGTAGTCAACTGAGAGCCACAACCTTAATGGAGAATAGCGAGACATAATATGAAGTTTGTCCCTCTGTTGTCTTTACAAGCATGAAGTTGAAAATAAAGCCAGTTTAGCTGTTTTTAGCTTGTATTCTATTGCTTTTTCTGCTGTTAATTACTCCCTGATAGCGTGAATACTATCCAAGCAACTTGATGACTGCTGCACTCTAATTGTAGCTGTAGTGGTAACCTAGAGATGAAAGGATCTGATTTTAATCTAATGCCTCAATTGTGACGTTACAGTAGATGGCTGAAATGTGTCAGGAAGAAGCCTCGATCAGGTCAAAATCAGACTCACAGGTTGATGAGAGTTTATTTCTATGACCGCTTTAATTTGGGGAGTTTTATTCAGGCTAATCACAGCAGGATGGAAAACAGCCTCAGCTCTCTGTGCCTCCAAATAATACAGAAACCACCATGTTTTAAATTGGAATTAAATGAGCTTTCATGCCTAGATTTGAGCTAATGAAAACGAAACGAGGACACTTAAGAGTCCTGACCAATTTCTCAAACCCAGAAGTGTCCTGGTGCCAAAAGTGGACAAATGAAGATTATGCTGAGATTATAATAAGGATGCCAAAGCCATTATCCAGTCTACTTTGACAAATGCTGTGCCTTTCTGTGAGCAGATGGGACCTAGAGTTTGGGTGGGGAAACAGGCAGAGTATCCTTCACCCAGTTGGCTAGAAAAGACTAGGATAAACGGCAAGCCGGGACACCGTCAAGAATCCCCAACATTACATGTAATTTTGTGTCTGAGTGCTTAAGTTCTGTTAATTTCGCTCTGTTTGATGAAAACTGACCTGCTAATGCAACAATCAACACTGTAATAGCACGCAGTTATTTATTTTGAGTCATTCTGCATCATTTCATGTCTGTTTATTATCAATGTAATATTAAAAAAAGGATTTTATGATGTTTGCAGGATCTCAGCGATCCCCCGCTGATGTCCGCCAACGCGAGCCCAAAGCCACAGACTGAACAGAGCGTTTTGGTTTCACCCTTTTAATTACGAGTGTGTTAAATGCTGTAAAGGCAAAACAAACTGACCAGAGGCTGCAACAAAGCCTGTTTTCCCTGGTGAAAAGGATTAGAATGGCCTGTCACTCATCAGGGTCACGAAGTGCAGGGGCACTACTTAAAAAGTCATTTAGAGAATTAAGATGCCCCCAATCGGGCGAAAACACCACGCTAAATAAAACAGCAAATAAGTGCCCAGCACAGCCTTGAGGCGTCCGCTGTTGCCACTGTTGACCTGTCTCCTGCAAACTATTTTGTTTTGAAGGTCTAAATCTGCTCTGGCCTGTTTAATCTCTCACGGAGGTCTCATTAATTAAGAGGTTTCTGACGGCACACTGATTCCCTCAGAGGGAAAAGCAAAATATGGCCACACCTTTATGCGCTCTAATGAGAACCGTGATTCCCTTTGGCTGGGTTTAGCTACATTTGTTCAGGAGCTCCTACAAACAATAGAAAAAGTGCCTATCTCAATATTTACAATGCAGGTGTCCTCTTTGAAGCTTGCCCCTGACCAAAGGACCTAGGACTGAAAAATCACCTGCAGCAATACGGGATGACAGAGAACAGATGAAAACATACTTTTCACAACGCGATCTGTAATAATTACCACACAATTACCTCCGATTACTGCTGTATTTTCTGCCTGCTGCATATATTATTGTTTTGCTACCTGGAGGCCACAATGTTAAAAAAGCTAGCAAGGAGTCGCACAAATTAATCCACAATTAATTTGTTTTTGAGAAATCCCTTAACCCTCCATCGGCCAAATTTCCCACAGACCTGATGGACTTACTCTGTAATTCTGACTGTAAAAGGAAAACATGTAATTCTCATCTTTCAGGAACCATTTGATTTTTTTTCCTCCAGCCCAAAACTGGTTGAGGAACAAAGTAATGTGAAGCACACATGGTAAAATCTATCCAGAGCCGATTCTTTCTGTCTGTGTACACATAGCAATACCTTACAAATACCTTGTGCTGCTGTGACACACTGAAAATGCCCGTAAAGGTCGCCTTCTTTCCCAAACTGTTTGAATTTGGCCTCTAGCACAAACGGCAGTGGAGTAACAGCCATTTAAAGAGTGCTTGTAAAATAGGCCCACCAGGTAAATAAAGGGTCACTGATGTACAACTGTCTTGGTTACTAAATGACTTAATATGACTTAATTCGTAATTTATGATATACTGATCAATCAGTAAGAGGAAGCAAGGTTAGACCTGAAAGCTTGGGGTTAGTGTGACTCATGACTTTTTAGATGTAGACACCTTCACAAAGGGTACAGTGAAGCAGCACTCCAGTGATGCAGGTCTGTATCTACCCATTAAGATGGATAATCTGAGCAGGTTACACAGATTATATCCAGATTACTAAGCACTGCTCCTGCCGCTGATCGTCTTCACAGCGGCTCGGAGGACACACTTATGGACACTCAGGGCCTCTGGGACTGAAATCATCGGATAGCGAGATATAGAACTGCTCGAGCTGCTTATACAGAAAAGGTGGACAGTGGGCACGTGAGCACCAGCTGGTTTAGTATGCTGTGCTGTCAATGAGGGGGAAATGTGAGACCTGCAACACACATCATCAAAAAAAATCAAAAAATATCTTTAAAAGAACTACAAAAGGTCATCAACACCACACAAGTTTAAGTTACACTGAAAAGCTATTTTTCTAGCTCATTAGTTTGTTTAGCTCATACAGGATTTACTATTAATTGCCCAATTTATAAATGCAACTTGCAAAAAACGACATGCGATAATTTTCTTTGACAAGGATCATTTTTACAGTAAAGGTTCTTTAGGACAAATGGGATGATTTATGTTTATTTTTTACAGTTGAAGTTAGTTACATTTTATTCGTTTTATTTTGCATTTCAAACTCAGATTCTAATAGTCTATTTCTATAAGAAATTGTAGTTGATGCTATGCTTTGAAATGCACATTTAACAGTGTTTTAAATCATCTCTGGGGTGTCTTAATTAAGAACTGTTTGAAATACCTCCTGAATAAACGGTAACCTGTCAGCACCTGACACTGGTAAATACTGCACTTGATCCAGGAGTTTCTCCATAGGATCAGTGTGGGCTGATGCACTATGGCAGTGTGCTGTGCTGAGAGTGACATCCTGATTCCTGAGCTTCTGCATGAGTCAGTCCCATCCTTCCATCTCTCGTGCAGGCCTCAGCCCTCACGTCTCATATCAGCCTGACTTTGATGGACACATGGTCCCCCTGTGCTTGGCAGGACGGTCTTTTGAGGAACTTGAACAAAAATGGCAACAGTGATCGGGTCGACACTCTTCCCCGCCCCCTTACACAAAATAAAAGAAAAAAAGAAAATTGCACAGCGTTTTTTCACTAGGTGATGGTTCGTGAAGAAAGACCCGAGCACTTCAACTTACAATCACCTTGACAACATTGGTAAAAGTTATTTGTATTTATATCTATCATATAAAAAGTTAGGTGAACATATACAATGATAAATACCTGACAGAAAACAAACTGCTGCTGTATCTATCAAAATAACTGCAGTGTTATTCAGTTAGTGTAACAAATAGATGTGCAGCAGACTATAAACACTCTACCTCACGGGTCTGAGCATAACTTGGATCGATTGTGCACTCAGAACATAATTGCCAACACATCACATACAGTGCTAAAACTCTTCATACTCTTAATTCAGCATGGCGGCACACTTGACTGAAGCAAGGTCTACTCCTTCGCCAACAGACAAAGGGAGTCCTTCACTACGTCTGTGTCAGTCTGCTCATCCCATTATATCCACTCTGCTGCTCCCAGTCATCAGCTATGACGAGCCTTCACCTGAGTTGACAGGTGACTGTCCTGAGGCAGCGCAGCGCCCAACAGGGGAGCCTTAACCTGCCAACTATCTGTCAGTTTCCCAAAACCAGCTCTGTCATGTCATCTCCTCCATGCCAATCACGGTGACACATCAAGTTTGTGTCAGGAAACAGTGTTGAAGATTACAATCTAATACAACACTGCCCTGAGCAAATGGGAGGGGCAGGCAATTATTATGACACGGCGATGGTAATGTAAATGTTGGCAGGTCACATGAAAATAATTACAAACAGGACATTTCTTCCTAAAGGTTTGACTTTTGTCTGTGCAGTATGAGGGGTGATGATTCCAGAGGGCAAATTCATAAGAACATAAAAGATTCAACACAAAGATAAAGACAAAGATGGACGTTATTCAAATATCATCTTCATGCTTCATACTTTGCTTCCATGTAGCCAGACTTTCTGGCTTTTTTCACTCATTTTCAGTTCGGTCCTTGTGCCTTACCGTTTTCATAGGAGTGGTCTTTGTTTGTTTAATAAGCCACTTTATCGTGACCTGAATCATTCAAGCATGAAAAGATACCCAACTCAACCAGACTCGTGCCTACACATCTACTTTCAAGCTAATTAGAACTGCACCAACTTTTGCCTAATATATTATATTTCCATTTATTCCATTTATTTCCCATTTCAAAAGTCGCTCCACCTATTTCCCATTTTCCTAGCAACACATAAAAACATTAGGGGCGGTTCAAGACTTTCACGCATAACAAAACATCAAACTATATCCCTGTTGGTACAATAATAATTGACTTATAATTGAATTAACTGAAAGAAAATTGATCAGTAATTGGTGTGTTAGTATGTCAACCATATAAATTATTTGGAAAGCACCAAAAACCTCTAAGACAAATTCTAAAATAAAAGTAGGGTGAATATTTTAACATCTACATTCACAGAGTGACTTGAAGTATGACTCCTAGTGAATGCTAATATATCCCAGTATCTGTTCATTACCTGAAAACAATTTTGTTAATTCAGTGTAACTGCTGTGTCTTAAATCTCACTGATCCATATTTACACTTGCTAATTTGAGTGCATTCACGCTTAAAAACAAAAGCGGGTATCAAAAAATTGATGCTGTACACTTCTTACCCTCAATGTTCACCATCTTGGCTACACAATGGAAAAAAAGTAACTACCAACTGAAGGATTGCTTGGTAAGTCCAGAGACAGTATTAAAATATGGATATAGATTCCAAAGCATAAAAACAAAGACAGAATGGAAACAACTTTGACCTGCATTCTACATAAAGACCACCAGATAGCGATGGCTAAAAACCTTTTGGTCCCAACAGATGTCAGTGGGAAACATCTTTCTGTCCTGACCTTTGTAAACACTTTCCTGTTGGCTTTATGGGCACAGTAACTCATTTGGGTCATACAGAATTCAAACTATGAATATTTTATGAAATTTGGTCAACCTGTGCTTCAAAATGGAGAATTATCTGTGTCGTGAAAGCGGACACCCATTGGCTAATGGGTGACTAACGAGTGACTTAAGTGTGGCTCAAGTCTTTAGCCAATGAGCCGCTTCTCATCATCATATCTGGTTTTGTAGCCAATGGTGATGGCAGAAATGTTCCTCAGAAGGTTTAAACTGCCTGTGGGTGCAGTCTGACCACCGCAACCTTTTTTTTGGTGTTTTAGTTTGTTAATCCTTTGCCTTCAGTGTGGAAGAGAGGATTGACAACCTGTAAATATTTGCAAAAATGCAACAGATGCAAAATGCACATGACAATCATGTTCAAAAATAAAATCTATAATTTTGCATAATTGTCTAACTTTATAATCTGGATGTAAGGAAGTGTAGGCCTGGTAGGTAAGTAAGAGATGTAACTATGCAAGTTAGTAAGATTAGGTTTTCCAGCCAAAAATGGCTCTTGAATGAAGGTGACATTATTTTGTGAATTACTATTTGCAATTTGATGAAATATATTTTATATCTGTATCTGTGCACTTCTCATTGTGACTCCCCAAACTCTCACATTTCTGTTGTCCTTTGTTTCTGACTAGACTGAGATTCATTTGCAGAATGGTAAAGGTTGAACTGACCTAGCCCTGTAATCACCGATTTTTGGGTGCTGGGGGGGAGCAAAGCAGTCTGTGCCATATGGCTAACGATCACAATAATAAATCAATTTTAGGCACCCCGTCATAATTTATCTAAGATATTATGAATTTTTCCATTCAGTTGTTTCCAGTTACTTGTCATGGCATTCCAGGAGCTCATTTGAAAAGTGGCAACGAGGCAAGCAGGCAGAGTTTTAACCCACTGCTGAGATTTTACATGGGACTAATCATGAATCATTGATTGATTGAAACTCTGTTATCAGTGGAGGCTTTTTCCTCCCCATATGTAAATGAGTAACCTTTAGGAGGGCTCTGAGTGGCAGCTGTGGCAGATGGGCAGTAACTGTAATGGGGTGGAGGTTGGCCTGAATAAATATCCCATAGTCTGGAGCTTACCTAGTATATACACTGCCCATGGAGGCTTCATGATGAGCCTATGCCAAAAGAAAGGTTAAGACAACAAAACAAGGAGTATCTGGGTTGATTTACTGATTAGAGAAAATCAGTGGAGGGGGACAAGGATTTAAAGTGACCTAGCAGCAAGATGCAGCCTCACTGACTAATTTTAACTTGTGTCAAAAGTGTGGACTTCAAACTAACAGTGCCGTTATGTGGATTCTATTGGCGTTCAACAAAATAACAATAATGATACATAAAAAATGCGCTGAAGCACATTTAGTATGATATTTTAGATCATACTAACTTTAGATATTTGGGATTCGGGTATTTGTTTTACTTTGATATTGCAAAGCACCATTTGCTAGCAATAGTTGGTGCAACTTTCCCAAAGTGCAGGGTAGGGTTAGGGTTTGCACATATGATGATTTAAATCTCACAGGGTTATTAGTGCAGCAGAGAAAAGCAGACGTGCAGGAGGAGAGCTAGGGCTTTTTAGAAAAATCCAGTTTCATCACAATTTGTGATGGTGCGCTCTCTTATCTTTAAGCATCATTCTTTAGACCCCGAGCGTCCATATTAACAGAAACATAGTACCTTAAAAATTATGAAGGACGTAGTACTAGTAGATGTCTAGATAGTCATAAAATTCAAACGCCCTGTTAAGAAAACAGTGTTAAAAAATAGATAAGTTTATCTTTAAGTGGATGAACAGAGATGGAGGCAGTGTTAGGTGTCCATCTGAGGCACTGAGTGATTAAGCATTTTGATTTGATGTAATTAGTTAAAACTATAAACACAGGGGAGGACGTCGCCGAGTACCACCTATTTCAGTTTGAGACTTTTGAGGAAGAGAGAAGCAAAAAGATTTTTATGTAGATAGAAAGAGAAAGACGGCAAATTCATCGGGAGAGAAAAACTAAGACAGGCACAGGAAGTGATGAAGACTCAAAAGTAATAAAAAGCCGCAGAGACAAGTTAGGTCACCCTGCTCGTGATCTGAAAGCCACACAGAGAGCAAATGAAAACATGGCAGCACAGACTCAGGCCTACTGAGAGGCAGAGGTGGAAATGTCCATTTTCCCCCACAGCCTTAAATTATCGTGACAGCCAGTGGCTTCTTGCTACTGCAAAAGTGAGTGATTAGTATTATCGTTTAAATTGTAATTTGGCAGTTAATTAAAGTGACCTTGGTGTCTATTGCTGCATCTGTAAACGGGCAACCAGAGTGCCGTTCCGTCTCTCAGCCGTCTGTGAGGCCGTTGTCACCGGGGCCCGCTACAGGATTAAGTCACCCTGGTGACAAAACCAAATTAAGCAGCTGTCACCGCCTACCTGCAGCTCGGAGCTTAAGATGATCAACTTATGACCGGTCGGGGAGCAGAGCCTTTTCCTGCTCTCCCTCCTCCCATTATCATTCAGTAATTTATGATTAGTTTTAAAGGTTTTTTTTTTTTTGGAGCATCATTAAAAGCTCGATGTTAAGAGCGCGTTGCATGAAATCATCAGTGCCACGTGTTAATGTCTGATGAAAAGTCTGTGACAACATCTTTAAAACTCAGTGGAGTGTCTTTAACAATTAGTTGTGTAGCTCTGACTGTGGAAAATTGTTCGCTGCAATTTCAGAGTCGGACTAAAGCGTGCAAAATGAAAAATAACAGAAATGCAAATGTTTGAGATTGCTGGCCTTTAATGTTCTAATACTGAGGGAGAGATCCGACATGACTGAGGGGAACTGCTGGAAGGTGTCCACTCGGTAAACAGCAGGATTTTATGATAAATATTTCATATGGTGATGTAAACTATAAAGTAAAAATGGACATACACAGAAAATATGCTCACACATTATCCCAAGAGAAATACATTTCTATAAGGCTGCATTCTTAATTTATTGACTGTATAAATGTTTCATACTCTCAAAACAGTTTAAGGTAAAAAAACAAACAAAATCACATGAAACTTGGAAATTACATCTCTGCTAAACTTACTTCCCCTCCACTTGCCTATCAACTTCAGCTTAAGGCTCACGAATTGTTGGATATAAACAATTTTTGTTGTTTCGTCTCTGCACACCAAAATCTCTGGATTTTAAATCATTCAAGATATGACAGAAGAACAACTATTTGAGAGTTGCAGTCATTTTATACTCAAACGTAATCGCACATCTTTTTTTATATAAGCAGTCAATGACTGCTTGAAGCATAGAGTCTATGGACAAAACCTGATGCTTCTTCAGTGAGTTGAGAGCAGGTGAGTTGCTTCTGCAGTATGCTTTAGGTAATTATCCACTGGCACTCTGAAGCTTTGACCAATCAGAGACCTGGCTCCACTGGCAGCCCTTTATACCTATGTCACAACATTGCGTCCAGCATGTTTAAAGGATAATGTGGTATATGGTAACATGAAGTGTTTCTCTCCTTCTCCCCACTTTTCTCTTCCCGTTGAACTTGGTTTCGTCTATTCAAAAAGATTTTCAGTACCATGGGGACTTTTTTAGATGTTTTCTGGTAAAGTCTAATTTGGCCTTCCTCGTCTTGAGTGTAGCTAGTGGTTTGCACCTTGTTGTAAAAGCTCTGTATTTATATTCAGGAAAACATTGTTTGATTGCAGAGCATCACAACAGTATGCCTTCCTCCTTGAGGGTCTTCTTCACTTGGTCATATTTTTGTGAGGTTGTTTTTCTTAACCATGGAAATAATTCTGTCATCATGCGCTTTAGTTTTCTTCTGTTGTCTTTCAGAAATTTTGAATGTCCTGAGCTGGCAGCAATGCACCAGATTGTTCAAATCTTTGCTCTCTGAGTTTTTTTGTTTTTTTTTAGCCTAATAATTGCTTCCCAGACTTACACTGATATCTCTTGGGGACATGTATTTAACATTCTAGTGGAAAGATATTAAATAGAAATTTAACATTTTGAATTAACTTCATCTATTATGTCGGCTTCATCTGTCATCTTTTGTTTTGCAATTTGTCAGCATTGATATAAAGAACCAATAAATGAGGAGACATGTGACTCCAATGCACTGAATTATATTGAACCAGGTTTTATCTGGAAGTAGTTCAAGTCAAATCTCTAACTGAACGCGTTTTTCATTCCTTTGGCCTTCTGTTGCAGCCTCATTACCACAAGCGCACTATTACTAATGTTAACCTGTCCCAGTGTAAATTTCTCTATTATGCACATCAGGATTAATGGAAAGGAGGAGATGGCATGAAACTTTGTTACTTTTTTACTAATAAACAATAGACAAACTACAAGTCAAAGATAAAGCCCACGTTTCACTCTAGCTCAGTACTGTGGATGTTACAGTCAGAAGGCTACTTTTGACCATGGAACCAATAAACATCAATACAGATGATACAGAGTGCAGGACCAATACAGAGTTCATGTTACAACAAACACTGCTGTTGTTAATGAAGTGACTCATATATGTGCACACAAATGTCACACTCATTCTTATCAGACCTGTGCTCAGCCCGATATTTTAAAGATATGAGAATTACACCCCGTTACCAACTCAAGTATGCAAAAACAATTTTCATAGGTTATTATAAGTTGACGCTGAGTCACTATCACATTTTCATGGCTTAGAGTACCGCTTGAGTACAACCGAGCCATTATTAATGCTATCAGTAATATGTCAAATGTGTGAAAAAGGTTATAGCAGGCGTCCAAGCACTCAGACATAATCAGCCAAATAACTCCAAGAACCTCTGTGATCTCTTTGCAAAGCAGAGCCTTCAAATGATGCTGTCCTCAGAGACTGTGATCACGGGATTTCTCTATAGTTAAAAAATGATGGCCTCAGAATACTTCTCCACAGACTCATCAGCCTGAAAGACAACTGCACGCAGATTTAACACTCAAGCGTGCAGCTTTACGTAGCTGAGGTTAAAACAGGTGGCAGGAGATGCAAGGGGTGGGTGAGTAGGGAGAGTTGGTGTGGGAGACATCACAACAAGCCCTCATGATAAAACAGGCCCATACAGACTGACAGCAGGTAAATTGTATGTCAGCAAGGTCTGCATTTCAATCCTTGCATATTTTCAACAGGCCCGGATGAAAAGCCTCCCTGCTTCGCTGCCTGCAAACAGTCTGATTCAGTGCTAACTGTTTTTGATTAAAATGTCAATAAGGCTGTGGGCTCCTTTCATCTCTTGGGGCCCCAAGCTGTCTGTCTACTACTCACACCCCCAGCCCCCACAAGCAGGGTTCGACTCGTGACATGGGCAGCTATTTATCTACTCTGGGAATTGTGTCAGGTAATAAGCCCGGTCTCTGGGGAGCATTTAGCCTGATAGGAAAAGCTGATTGGGACAAAAGGCCCCTGAATCTCATTCTGCCTCCCGCAGTAGCAGGTGACTGCCGAGGTAAACACAGTTCTCTTGGGATGAAGAAAGGCACAGGGAAGATTTGGGGTAATACGCAGTGGAAACAAGCAAGTGTGTTTAATCAGAGCAGAAATTGTGATTCACTGAAGAGGAAAGAAACACCCAGGGTGCTGTTTGCCTCCATCATTAGCAGAAGATACAGTAGTGGTAACATTGCACTATACTTGCTCTAAACATAAAAGCAAACCCATAAAACAGAGGAGACTTGCTACCCTGGTACATTGTGATGGATTTTATCTGCTCACCAGAAGAAGAAAAAAGCCACGAACTGATGTCATAAAAAACTCAGCCAGTAGATTACAACATTTACCCAAAAACAGGCACATGAGGATGCTGTCTTGTTTGGCTTTGTTTGTTTGAGCCTGAGAGAAGCAGAGAGGAGAAGGCAGGATGGTCAGAGCAAGCAGCAGCTGTATCCACAGATGCTCATGTAAAAACATCCTTATTCACATGTTCCCCTCCACTTGTTTGTTTCCTGGTAATTTAGCCCTTCAGCATGAGAAAAAAAATGCTGCTTTGTTTTCATACTAACAAGGCAATTAGCAATCATTACAAATTTCTACTCTGGGTGGCCTACAGGCAGATACTGGTAATGATTTCACCACATTATTTAATCTACAATTCATGGGTCTGAGAGCACATGTAAGACAATAAGACATGCATAAAAGTTGAAATCCTGAATCCTGGGCTAAAAATGTATTTTTCTGCCACCACTCCCTCTGCCATATCTTATTAACCCTATGTGCATAATAGATCTCCAATATCTACATAGTTTAGGTGAGCGCGGGGCAAGTGTTTCAGGTAAAGCAGTTAGGTGGAAATTACAGCAGACAGGAGGCACTGACACCAAAAAGGGTTATAAACGGTGCTCCCTACTCCCCAAGGACGATCTGTCACGCTGCAATCACCGTTAAGGCCACCGGGAGACCAGAGCAGACCAGAGGGAAGGGAGACGAGACTCCTGACAACTAAATGACAACTACACATAAAACAGAATTGGTTACATTAGAGCAAGCACAACAGTTAAAATTTGCCTAACAACTTTAGTCATGTGGCTTGGCAAAAAAGCAGCAGACGCCAGAAACCAGCCCAGGTTGTAAACATAACCATAAACTACGAGCATTTAGTGTGGCTAGCAGGTTGGAAGCAGCTTTTCACAAAGCTAGCTGTTAATTAAACAGCTTCAAACACTGTTACTGACCTCTGTCAACGTCCTTGCACTCAATACAGCCAAACCTTCCTCTGTGCAGCTGGCATGATTTCACCACGCAAAAATAAATAAATAAAAATGGAAAAGAAACAAAGAAGACTTCCTGAATCAAATTTAATTTAATCTGATTAAATTTGGATGATTTCATAGGTCCAGTTTGACAGCACCTTTACAAACATCTGCATCTAACCTAACTGACCGAACCATAACATCAGTCAGAGCACAAACACAGCCAACATGCTAATTTTTCAAAATATGTTAGTTGTTTTATTATGAAATGTCTGCAAGGGCACTATACTACAAGGACAACATGTTTTTTTAAAAGCCCTGATCTTACAATGACATGAAAAACCTTCAAACAACAGACTGTATATTAAAGATGGATGTTGCTTCTGGAGCTGAAAAGAGAAGCCAATGCAGAAATTCCTCAAACTCACGAGTGGAGGATGCTATTCCTCTAGTTGTAAAAATAAGTTCGACTGTCTAGGAGAGAATGACTCTAATGTTTATCTGTTTTATGACCTCAGTATACAGTTTCCTGATCACTTTATGTTTCAGCAGCTAGCTTCAAATCTTTTTAATATAGCATGAGCTTGAAGATTATGGCTCCATAAATAAAGCACAGGATTCTTTGAGGAGTGATTTTACAATCTATCCTATCCTGTCACAGATGCTGGGTTTAAAAGATTTAAAGCCACTAATATTTTCATAAATATTAGTGGCTTTACTTCTGTGCAAACAATCTTTATGTGGGAATGATAGGTGTGCAAATCTAAATTAAATTTGCTAATGAGTGAATCTATATTCTATGGTTATTTACTAAAATAACCATAGCAGATGCACAACTTCCACTTTTCTCCATGTTCATGTTCGCCAGCTCTCTGTGGCCTCATTTCATATGCAGGTTCATCTGGCTCTGGACAAACGTGGGTCCTTGCTGCAGAGTGGCCCTACAGTCTCCAGGGCCAGGCCCTCTATTCAAGGTCCCCAGGGGCCAACCCCCTACCCTGCTTACCTGCTTCAGTTAATATGAGCAAGCTATGGCTGCCATATGTGAAGCTGTAGGAAAGCAGATGCTGTTTTTCCATTTGTGAAATCAAGTTTTTGGAAAGCAGTCAGCATTTTGATGGTCAGGCTGAAGCAAGTGCAAAGGGGTGAAGGCAGCAGAAAGGCAGCAGGGACAGTTGTTTGGTGTTTTGTGCACATACTGCAAGGTCTCATCATAACTGCGAGGATGTGAGGATATGCTGATCTCGCAAAGTGAGGGCATGCCATTGTTTTTAATGCGTCAACTCCTGCATTCATCCATGAAAGTTCAAAGACACACACACACAGGCGCAGGCATAAACACAGTCACGATGTGTATCTGTCTGTAGCTGAGTAGTTCCTTTGTCAGTCATCTGCTGATACTGATAGACAATACGGGGTTGAGGATGCGTGTCATAAAAGAGAAAAGCCTGAGTGAAATGACAGACTCTCTCGCCATCCCTCTCCTCCACTGCCTCCATCTCTCACTCTCCCCAAACATCTCACCCACAGCAGCCTGGATTGCTATGACAAGCCTGACACCTGTCAGTCATGCACTCACAGACAGGATGGAGAGGACAGCAGCATACACAGGTCCACATGTTAGAGCAGAGTAGTACTGACCTCACTTTACCACTCATCCACACACACACAGTGCACAGGTAGTGCTGCCACACTGTGACACTCCTGATGTGGCCCCTGTGAAACAAACTGTTTTTCCTAACGTGGCTGTGTAGCATTTAAAGCAAACAGGGAAATTATTAAATAAAACACTGGTAATTTAATTCCTTCTGCAACAGTCTGACAGCAATAATCCATAAAGTAATACACTGTGTAATGTTTTGATGTGGATAATATTAATGCTACAATTAAAGTTGTGCTGACTTGATGTTTGAAAGGTTAGATTTCACACGATTATGTGCCAAAGCGCCCAACGACCGCCACCACCGACTCCCTCCTGGCGACAAATTTCATTAACAAACCTGATGTATACAGAACGCGCAGCCACACTTCAAATGGAGGACATAAATTTCAGCCTGTGGGGTACAGCGGTCACATTACAACTAATCAAGTGCTCTCCCTGTACCGTTCTGGAAAAAAAAAAGTCTTCTTCTGTTGAGATGGGTGGGGGAAGATAAAGGAAAATATGACGCTTTATTTCTAATCAGCATAAATTACTAGCATCCATCAGGTGAGGCTCAAATTAAAATCCTCATCTGACAAAGCGATGGGAAATGTGCGAGCTCACTCATGAATCAGTGTGATTTAAGCCAATCATAAGATGGCCTCAAAGCCAAAACTCACACTAAGGTTTAACCCAGTTGCCCCTTCTTTACATTCTGTCACTAAATCTTGAAGGGAATGTGTGGTTCTGAAAGCCAGACAGGGTTCAGACACAATCGCAAAGGAAAACAAGTCCTGGCTTCATCGTTAGCGCATGTATCAGTGGCTGTGTTGCACTGTAGCCTTCTGTGCCGTCTAGGGGTTGCGCTGATCTATTTCATGCCAGACATTTTGTCACAGTAGGGAAACCTCGGGTCTATTAATGAGGGCTGCGTTCTACTTAGAGGAGGTCATGCTTTTGCGCATGCTGGTTAACTGTCATGGCTGACAGGGACACTTAATGCAACTGAGCCATCATTAATCCCACCTATGGTCTCCCCAAAGCAGACAAAATGTCTGGTTTGAGAAAGGTCTATTAGCTACCGCTGCAGCTGATGATACTTTGCTTTATTAATCTGCTAGCACCAACACTGCTCCTGCTCTGAGGTCAAGTGGATCGCCTGCTGAAACAAACCCAGCTGGCAGTTACTGAACATTTCTCTTAAGGATTGCCTCCACACTCTTAACATGTTAACATATTCTCATGCTTTTTTGTTGTTGTTGGTGTTTTTTAATGACACATCCTGAGAGAAACAGGCAGTGAACACTACAGTCAAGGCTGCACCAAAGACAGCCCCCCCAAAAAAACCACTTAAAAAGACAGATAGGGTTTCACAGTATCAAACTAGTGGATCAAATCCTGACAACATGAGGGGCAAGGCCAACTTGTCAGAGCTGGCAATTACAGAACAAGGTTCATCTAACATGGGCAACACATTATTAGCTGCTGACAACACCAGTCAAATCAAAGGATGTTGTCTTTGCTCTATCTTTTCACTTCAGCTCAGCGTGAGAGTCTTTGCTGCTGGTTTGCTGCTCTCATTGACTCTGTTTCACTGTGTGCACGCGTGCGTGTTAATCCTCTGCTCATCTGCAGAGCTCACT
>NW_024582362.1:2901167-2964751 GCF_018398535.1 Haplochromis burtoni
ACACACACACACACACACACACACACACACACACACAGAGTGAAGCAGACCCACAATGATCATATTAACTTCACTCGTTCTACTATTTCAAGTACAAACAAAACTCCCAAACAAGTATTAATCTAAATGTTGTGTTTAGTTTTGTTTAGTTTTAACAGAAAGCACCTGCCAGTGTCCAATGTGCTCAAAGGCACTGTGCTTTTCAAAGTGCTCTGACTTTTTCTTTTATGACTTCTTGAAAACAGTTCTCTGTCCAATCCTCCTGATTCACAAAAAACTGAGTCACAAAACACACAAATTTCAGCAGTGTGGACCTGCAACCAGCAGAGTTGCTCCCTCCATGTAACAAGAAAACATATAAGTGAGTGGGGCTTGTGCCCAAAGGCATTGTGGGAGTGGACTTCAGGCAAGCAAGTGGAAGACTATTTTGCATATTGTTAGATCCAACCAAAAACACTTGCATTTTCATAGACAGGCTTACAGGATGTGAGGCATGAGCCTCTGATCAACCAAGGCCTTAGGAAACATGAGCTTCTTTATGTTTTACAGCCTCTTGTCATCATGCAAAATACTCAGCAGTACCTACAGAAGAAGGTAATAGACATGCACATAACTGTACTCCTTGTGCAAAATGCATTATTTCATGAAACTAAAGTATAGCAGAAACACTGCAGAATAAACGAGAACTCTGAGAAATGTCAAGTAAAATGCTTACAGCATCAAAAGAGCAACCCTTCGTTTACAACGATAAACACGTGGCGTCGCATGACTTGCCAGAAGCTCAAGGACAGTACAGTAATGTTTTTATACAATATGGGCTCCACTTTAAATGAGACATATGCGTAAAAAGAGGCGAGAAGAACGGGAGGTTGTATTTAATAGGAAAGAAATCTAAATGTGTATTAGTCTTGACAAAAAAGAAGAGTGTTTATCTGAGATACACGTTTGAAGCAGGCGTGAGAACGACAGCAGTGTATAGTCGAAACTTGGCTTACCTGGACTGCCTGGTATTTGCTGTAACTAAGCGGGACTTTATCATGTTGCAGAAAAAACAGAAAAACACAAAAATAAAAACGTGTGCTGTTAAGGGACATTTTTCTAAACTTATTCCAACCAGAAGTTCAGAAAATTAAAAGATTAAAACGGCTCTGCTCTGGCTAAACGGTGAGCTAATTGACAAGCCCCGCCCACTCCCAGACCCTCAAAAGAAAACGTGGAAGGATTGGTAAAATTTAATCTTGCTATTTTTGGTTTTTTATCATCTGTCTGCTATTTTCATAGGTCAGAGTTATTTTTAATGTTGTTGTTTTTGTATTAAAAGTTCACACAATATTAGTCATTAAAAAAAGGACACTTATTAAAAAGCTAAAGGTAATAGCTTTGATTTTACTAGCAAGTTAAAGCTAAATGTTTATCAAGAGGTGATTTTTATCTCACTGGTCCTTAAAAAAGCCAAACCCCTGAGTATGAGATATGTTTTTGCAGCTCGGCATGTAAAGGCAGAGATAATTTTTGTGTCTTTGTTGGCTAAATGGTTTGTGTTATGCCATACACCAACAGCCATCCCAAGGAATTATGGCTTCAGTGTGTTGCCTGCTAAAACTAATCTCAGAAAGACTGAAGTCCTGGCAGTCCAAAGATATACCTTTGTCATGATCATTGATTCCTATGACTCTGAGTGAAGCACAGAGTTGTTAGATCAGAACTAGCAACAAACTGTCCTCACCTGAATAATAAAGCATGCATCTAGACTTAGAATGGAGAGAAGTTTACAGTCAGTTTGATACCGATGTTTCATCTGCTCACTATTATGCAAATTACCTGTTGGAAAATATTGCACATAAAGATTGTTAATTTTTTAAAGATACAGGTTACATCTGGTCTTTTTTTACTATATCAATGATACTTCAGTTTAAAATAGAGTCAGAGGAGTGTGGAATCTGTTCTCGGCCTTTTATGTGGCTTTATTAAAGGCTACGTTATTAAAACGCTGTAAATCTCCTAATTTCACAATAACTTTCACTTGTTCAAATTCACATTTTAAACAAATAGCCAGTAGGTGGTGTTTACTTTTAAACTTACTGATTTCTATATCTGAAAAACGAGTAAATAAATTAAAAGGTTTGTCACTTTGTGTTACAATTAATTGCAAAACTAAAAAGTGTACCTATTTTAAGGCTGTCTTTTTCAGTCTTTTTCTTTTTCAGTACAGACAATAGCAACATCTCTGCAATGGTGCAGAGATGTTGGAATAAATTATGGAATAAATAAGGGATCGATAACTGGTTACTATACAGAGCCATATTTAGAACTTAGCTACGTAGGAGTCAGTTTGAAGCACATCAACAGTATCAGACATAATTCTGCTTTATGGACTTTAATCTTACATCTGATATTTATCAGCAAAATAAAACCAACTGAGATTAGCTGAATTTTAAGTACTATTATTTTAACCTAAAGCGTGATGACCTGATGAGAGCTCTGATGTTCTCGTACAACGTCCAAACCAGCCACAGGTCGCAGATTTAAAACTGTAGTCACAAAGATAGCACACTCTATATATGAGACATAAAAGCCACTTCAGTGTTTTACAGTTCAACTTATGAAACTAATTAGTGTAATTGATCTAATTATTAGTTAAAGTGCACATATTTAACATTGGTAAGATGTTTAAAAGTGGATGATTAAGAGTACTCTGAAACACCTCTATAAAACATAGGAGGTAAAGAGAGACTACAATGGAACACATCCAATTAATCAAATAAGTGCGGCAATTAACTAAGTGAGTGCTTAAGGGCAGCAGTGGAAGAGAGGACAATTGATTTTCTGTGAAAGTACTTAAGGCCTCACATTTTATTAGAACTAAAGAGTGAAGATGGTTAGGACCCTGAATCCAGATATACTATGTACAATAAAAATGCCCACAGCTGAATTTATAAGATAAAGGCAGAGCAATGTTTAAAAGCAAAGTTCAAAAAGCATAGCAGAAAAATTTAGTACTAATGGAAAGACTTACTGGGTTTGTTTTTGCCCAACATTTTTGCAAATGACAATATCCTGAGCTGATTGTGAACCGTGTGGCAGGGAGTTCAAAGACAAGAAACGTATCCAATCAGGGCCGCCTTGGAAGCAGCTCTCCCTGCCTAGATTAGTTTTTTTTTTTGTTTTTTTTTTTTGAACAGATGGCTTTCAATTTTGAACTTTTGCACTGGTGCAAAAAAAGCTTGGAGAGTCAGGCTGTTTTTCTCACATCACTGACAGAAGCTGCACATCAGATGAAGGGGATGTGTGAAATAGCATTCCCAAGCATTTTCTGTCTCCATGCTCAGGACACAAACACGCACATGCAGGCAAGGTGCGGAGGCCGGACCATGCTGCTTCATCAGATGCTTAAACAAAAAATTATCAGAGGGAAGAAATTCAGGACAAATGCTCCTCACACTGTAAGGCTATTTTACAACAATGAGTTGTATTATATGCTGCACAGTTGTGTCAGGCTTTGTGTGGTTGCCTTGGTGTGAGTAAATCTATAGTTAGATAAGCACATAGAGGCAAATCACAGGGGGTCCTGTCGTGTCAAAAATAGATTACGAGTCAGTTATTTAATGTCTTACTACCACCATCGGCTGATATTGTCCCACATTAGCAGCATCATGTTCTCAATTTTCCCCCAGTAGCATTGCTCATCCTGGCAGCCAGCTTGCCCACGCCGGCACGAGTCGAGAGGACAACTGGAGAAAGATCACAGTTCAGGCTCAGTCACATGGAAAATATGGAAATCAGGCGGTGCACGGACGGACCGCTGTGTGTTCCCCCTGTTTCAGCAAGCTGCCACAGTTTGACTGACAAACTGACTTTTTGAGGGGCTTGTGCCCATTCCAGTCAGAGTTTATTGAAGGTGATTTTGATCTCCTCCATGAGGCCACAGCAGTGGTGCTGCCATCTGTCACCTTGATTGCATGGCGGCCTCTCTAGGGGGAGCGCCATGGCTCCTGATCGTTTACAGATTGTGCTGCTTTCGCCTCCATAAGGGCCACATGCACAGGGCCAGATGGTGAGCATACACGCTTATTATGAGTCTTTATCTCTGTGCAGGAAGGAGTGGAACCATTAGGCCTCCCTCAGGATCTCCACTCCTCTCTGCAGCCATGCTGTTCCTCCACAAATACAGTCCTCTTCTTCAGCTGTCACGCACACATACCCGCATAAGCACACACATAGCACACAGGACCACTTGTCAAAAAAACAAATACAGATCTACTCAGGGCATTCGATGGCTGTGTTAATACATCTGCACACTCACACACACACACATGCATGCACACACAAACACCTGTTTCTAATCCTGAATAATAGGAAAATATGGCATGTGGCAAAATGTTAGGTGGGATGGCTGTTGGTGGTATTCATTGTCATGTAATAGACATTGTCATTTAATGTGTGACTTCTAGGAGCACTGACATATGGTGTCAATGTCACACCTTTATAAAATACAGCAACAGTATCCTGCAGGATCGTGGAAAAAAGCTGTGTGACCACATGGGCCGGTGATCAACACTAATAAGTGCCTATAAAGAGGCATCCGTGTGTGCGCCTGGAAATTGTCATATTAAAAAATAATCAGAGCACTATGCTGCGCAATAGAGTCTGCGTGCACAAATGTCCATTCATGCATGAGTCTGATTCAAACAGATTCAGCCTGGTATGAGACATTGGCAGGAGGCTGTTGTCCCTATCCCTGACATATGTACTGCATGACCAGGAGGGTGAAGAGTATGTTCAGGATTAAAAACTGACATGTGTAACGTCACCACTCATTTGTCATGCTCCTTTAGAAGCCAAAAGTTCATTCACTTTAATGCCATTCATTGTTTGGTAAACTGTGTGATTATATAGGGAGGCAAAATGGAATTCATAATTATTCAGGCATTTACTGTGTAATGCCTTAATGAGCATTACTAAGCTCTTCATGAGAGGTAGTATCCCACTTGATCAGAGATTAACAAAGAGCATTTCAGTGTATGCTTTAATGCAAAAGGCTTAACTGCTTGAAGCATGGCTTCATTTCTCTCAATTACATCTAATCTAATGTTTGGATTCCCTCAGCAAAGATGCACTATTGAAGCGCATAGCTGACCTAATGACTGTAGAAACACTCCCCTGCATAAATAATGCTTCAAAACCTTCACTGTAGCGTATCACCACACAAAAAAATCTGCATAATTCCTTTGTGTGACTGAAGTCCTCTGAATTTCAGCGCTTGTTTGTTAAGAGTGGGTTGCTGTCAGCAGACAAATGTACTTCATTGTCCTTTGCTGTCCCTGATTTTCTGTCCTGGAGCAATAATGGCAATGTGCTGCAGTTTTAGGACAACAGCCGGCTATCTGTGAGGGTGAGCCCCCTCGTCAGTCTCCAGCACGGTGCACAAACTGACATACTGTATGCCAGCCTGTGGTCATATTTCAGCTTAGAGCAAAGCAGAAACTCTCCGCAGCCAGACCCTGCAATATGACTTTGATCATATCAAAGCAAGACAACTTTAAAAATTACTGTAAACCCATCTTAATGTGTATTAATTAAAAGGAAATAGCTCCTGGAATGCTTTTAGACACATAGGCACGACACCTCAAGCTTATGTCTGTTTCCTATTGAAATTTCACATATAAAATCATCAGCTGACAAGCTAAACGACCACGTGTCACTATTTAATATCACTACAGTAAATATGAGCATAATCACTCATAAAAGAAGGTCACCAGGGCCTTCAGGGAGTTTACTGTGGTGAGATGCACCTGAACTGGACCCAACTGCAGATCAGTGGGGTATCATGAAAAGTGCCACAAGCACCCAGCCCTTGCAGGCCTGTCACAGACTGAAGGTGTCACCCGGGAAACAGCAGTTAAATTAACCTCCGCGGGCTGCAACCAAACAAAGCCCGCAGCATGCCAGCGCAGTCCACCCCAACCCTCGTCAGTTTTTGCCCGGTCCACGTGATGGGATGATATCAGTTAAGTCAGATGAATATATTTTAAAGTCAATCAGTCATTTTGCTATGGCAGGCCACAATCCAGTCAAATACATTTAAAGAATGGTGCTATTTTCCTAGTAAGGACTTCGCCTCTGTATGAGACAAACATACTGATGGAGCATTGCTAACATCCAGGCCCTGCTAAAGTGAAAATTCTTACACAAAGCAGCTACTTTCAGATAAAAACCGATGATTTTAGTGTGGAAATCGTAAAATTGATATTCCTCACAATGCGCTGGTTGTTTTATAGGGGATTTGGTGGCCAAACTTCCATGTAATTGAAGAGGCATTGGTAGACCCCACTGGAGACATACCATTGGAGCACACCAGAGCTGAGTTACTTAGAAGAAGCTTCCTCTTGTTTGCGTTGGAATTAGCACTGAGAGCATATACACACATACACACCCATTTCAGCACACACTCAGTCTCAGCCTTTTTCACCCTTCTGCATCAATCTGTTCCCAAGCTGTTCCCACATTTTGGTGAATTTCCCAGGCTTATTTGTTGGCAGAAGTGAATACTGGGGCTGATTACTTTAGCGTGAACCCATCAAGTCTGCCCAGGCTGCATGCTCAAAAACCAGCCACCTTCCTCTCTTGCGGTGAGCTTCTCAAAAGAAATCTGAAAGGAGCGGGTGCAAAGTTGCAAGATACAACATTAACGTTATTTTAGGAAATACAAACAGCGACAGTGTCGTCCAAGATGCCACGGCATCTGCATAGATCTTAAATGCAGAACAACCATCAGCAACAAATCCAAACCTCATTAAAGAATATAAATTCAAAATCTATTCTGGCACTCAATCCATTGCAGATTTTCCCCCTCTTTCTGTCTCATAAATTACAGTTCTGGTGCACTGTGCAAATATTACCAAGCTGTAAGACAGCTGTGCCCCATTAAAATGTGTTATGGTTGCTGATTTCCTACAGCACATGGTCATCTTGCCAAATCTACAGCCAGCAATTAGCAAAGATGAAATGTTTAATTGTGCCTTAATTTTGATAAAATTTATCTGTCAGCCATCCTATAATCAGGCATTATGCTCACAAATCAACGTCAGCAGATTTAGGGAGGGGAGACGTCCACTAACCTGACAGACATGTCTAGATGTCACTGCCCTGCTCTAACTCCTCCTGGAAACAGGAGGGTATGTTAATACTCATTAGAGTGCTGAGAGGATAAAACAGAGGGCTTCATTTTACTATCTGTGATATTACGGAGTGGATGCTATTACTGTCCAGACAGGACTCTATGCAGTTTGATTATGCGCATGCTCATGCAAATATTTTAGAGAGCGTTGCTCTTCAGTTTACTGCGTGGTTTAAGAAACAAAGGCTGCACGAGCCGCTTGTCTCCCTGTAAACGGGTAACAAGATGGGAACACGTGGGTGATCTTGTCAGAATCACAGGACAACAGGACGAAAGAATTCTCTGACAGATGGATGTCGGCAGTGCAGGAGTGGGAGAAGGTCACGATGGGAGAGACACAAAGCCTTCTACCGCGATGGGAGGGGGGGGGGGTGATTTCTCAGGGTGCTAAACCATGTAGTCCTGCCAAAGCACGGCCAAGGCAGGCTGAGAGGGGCTGCTTGTGCCTCTCTTGGGGGATACAGGGACTCAAGATGAAGTAGTGGAGAGGAGCTCCCACTGAAGCTGAGAGTGATGGGTAATGGTAATAGTAGCAATTGATCAGCGGTGGACTATTTAAGTGCTCAGCCAAGTGAAAATTCTTATTCTGGTTGAACTCAGTGGGGCTTTATGCATCCTTGCATAAAATCCTCTGATTTTCAGTAACACGAAAACTGTCACATTTGCTATCAGATTTTATCAACTTCTGTTAATGGTAACTTATATGTTTCAGGGTTGTTGTTGTTTTTTTTCAAATAGAAGAATACAGTTAGATCAACCTTGAACTGAAACAAAGTGTGTTTGTGAGGTAGCGTGCGATAAAGGACAGCAGCCGTTTTGCATATTTATGACTAATGTTGTCCCCGAGAGAGGCCTCCCCCTCCCTGGGGGCATTATGGGTGATTATTGTCATCTCAATGCAGCCAGTTATTCACCAACATGCACCGCATAAAACACATCATTACAAAGGGCCACGACAGGAAATGAGATATGGGGCAGAGCTCCAGGAGCAGCCCTTTCTAATCACAATGGCCAACTGTCACCTTCTGCATCCGCTCGTCTGCCACAGCTTTAAGCAGCAGTGTGGAAGGATTTCACTGCAAACTTTTGAGTGGCTCTGCAGTGGTAGGACATCCTGCATAACATGTGGCACCCATGATAATTACGGCAGAATTAACACAGGCGGGTTTATAGCCCTTCTGCCGCCAGGAGATTGCTGCCAGATAGACACAGGCCTCGTGTTTGAGCAGCATACTTGGGTCCAGACGCCCACCCGTCTCTAACACTTCTCACTACAACAACTGTTCTGGAGGAGCGGACCACTTTCAGCAGAGCTGCCTGTCACAAACCCTCTCATCCTTGCAGCAAAGTCTGAATAAATTGAGAACAGTTCTTGGAAACTGGCAAACACGGGGAAGCCAAATGAATATTGTTAGTGCTAGACTTATAGTATACATTTCAAGTCAGTATCAAGCTGTCATTCACTGAGGAAGAAACCCTATTTGTGGTTTGTCGTGGCCCAAATATTAACATATAATTAAAATAAGTTAAATAAAGTACACATATATGTATATGCTTATTTCCTAGTGATTTAATTTTCTTATTCACACATTTTAAATTCACTGAAGGAACAACCTGTGGGATAACTTGGACAGAAACACAGTCCTCTTTACCGTGAACCAAGCCTTTCATTCTGCAGATGACAGAACACAAGCGATCATCAGTTTCATGTACTGTATATATGGCGACTTGATAACCAGGCTCATCAAAGCCTTTGTGTTCTCCCATACGGAAACGGCATGTATAAAGCCACACTACAAGGGAGAGGACATCAGTGAAGGCGAGCCAGCCACCCTCTCGTCCTTGATTTCTTGGGTTTTTGTTCCGGGATTAAAGAAGAATCTTTGTGATTTGCATTTAAAAACATCGTGATCAAAAACAATTACCCTCCTCCTTCTGTATTTTTCTCACAGCAAATGAATCAGATTACAGGCCTTGGTGAGCACTGGCTTCTTATGGCCTTGTTGCACTGACAATATTTGAAGTTTCCTGCAGTAACTTCATTAGGCGTATTTTGTCCAGAATTAGTGGAGCGTGCTGAAAATTGCTAATGACAGATGTTTCTCCACACTGTCACACTCCTTGTATCATTTGATTTGGAAAGCAACATACGGTGTTCTGCTCCATCAGTATGTCACAGACTGTCTGCAAACAGCTGGTCATAACTCAGTTCAGTGAAAACCATTACTTTCCAATGAAGTGTTGGATACGTTCCAAATTGGGTTTTGGCATGGCCTCAGCTGCACCCGTGATGCAGTGCAGCCCAGTACTGCAGGTACACATGGAGGAAAGAAGGAGGGGTGAAGGGAGAAGGTGAAGAGGTTTTCTATGAACCCTCTGTCTCTCTGATCTCTAGCCGAGAGGGGCATCGGATAGTGGATAATTTCAGATATGGCAGATACAGCGCAGAAACAAAGACGAGAGCTGAATACTCTAACACTGCCTGATGATTGTAGGATAACTTTTTAAAAGATGGTTGCTTTGACACTACGCTTTAACAGTAGCAAATGTTAGCTCAGAGGTACTCCACTAATCCCTCACCTTAACAAAAACCAAATCCCAGCACGACAAACATAGGGCTAAAAACTCCACATATGAAGATTGTAGTTAGCCAGGAAGCTGCTACTAGAGGGTAATTAGCCAGTAGCTATGTTAGCTAGAAGTTGCTTTCTTCCTAGAATTTGATGAGTTTGGTGGCAAAAGGACATAATTGATACCTTAGTTTAACACTGATTTGGATAATTGGTAAAAAAAAAAAAAAAAAAATCAGGCTGAGTTTAAATGAATACTATATGTGACCCAACATAGGCAAAAGTCAGCCAAAGAAACACAAATGATGCAATCGGACAATTTTCCAGTGTTTCTTATCTTATCTTCATTCTCTGCAAAGGCCTTGAGGTAACTGCTGTTGTGATTTGGTAATATATAAATAACACTGAAAAGAACTAAATTTAATTGCAACATCTCTGAAAAATGTTGTTTATCGAACAGTTTCTGATGCATAAACTGCAAATAAACAATAGACAATTTTGCCCTGCATTAAATGTTACTGAACCACAACAATCCAAAGAATGGACACATATTAACATCAAGTTAAAAACAGAAAAAAAGAGTGATAAATAAAATCTGCTAATCAAGAAGTTTTGACATTTTAAATATTTGTAATTTTAAAGTAATTAAGACAACGAACTTGTTTAAATTGTTTGACTTTTGGAGATCTTATTTTCTTTCTTTCTGCTCATAGACCTTGAGATTTTTAATGGCACTGCCACTGCACACAGAGTTGACTCAGATTTGCTCGGGGAGGTTTGAATTCACACAAAAAAAATCTACAGTGAGTCCAGTTTGGCATGGATCAATACAAATTACAAATGGTCGGGCAGCTAAAATCACAGAAATGGTACCCGGCAAAATATGATTTAACTTCATGTCTGAAGTTGTGGATGAGATCCTGTTACCACGCTTTCATCTATCAGTTAAATTTAAAGCTTCAGTAGGATTCAGGTAGATTAAGCATAGAGCCTGGTAACAGGGGAAATGGCCAGCTTGGCTCTGTCAAATGTGACAAAACCTGCAACATAAGAGGTAGTTTGTTGAGCCAAACAATAATGAAGCTTACCAAAATAGCAAGCTGTGGTTTGTGGTGCTGTTTCGTTTCTTCATTTCTTATATTTTCTTTGAAGAACCTCATAGTCAGACTGACTATTTCCTTCATTATTCCTGTCTTTAGCCTATCAGACATTTCTCACACTGCTTTGTGTTTATGTTGCCTAGCAGGACAGAAATAGAGTATTTAAGTATATAATTTTTGTACCACAAATATTTCATTTTTCTATTCTGCAAGAAATAGGAAGGTTTCATTTAAAGACCTCTTAGAAAAAGAGACAAAGAAAAAATGTTTAGCTATAAAAACAACATGCAAATGAAACAGGTTAAAAACAGGCTTAGTACAGTTTGAAACCCATATATGCAGTAATTATTCCTGTAATTATAAGGTAAAGATTCTGGGTGTTGGGCTGCAAAGCTCTGGCCAAGAAGTCTGCGTTGTGTGCCAGGACATCTCGCAGCTCAGCTGCTGCCTGCATGCAGCAGAAGTGTCATTGACACCTCGCTCCATCTCTAAAGATAAGGCAGTAATGACGTTCTGTATTCCTGGGCTTGTCGAGCCTGGGTGTTAGTCACTATTTGGCCAAAGTGGTAAAGATCCCAAGAGCAAATTAGCCTGCAGACAACATATGCTGAATTCATCTAAAATTGTTTATTCCTGAGCGTCTCTCTTTTTATTATAAAAGTATTATCAGGAAGGTCAGAAGAGAAAATGAAGGATGATTATTCCCATGAAGATAATATAAAAAGTGTTCGGATTAAATGCGTGCTGACATAAATCCATCAGCAGTCAATCAGTCAGCGATTCATTACATTAAATGACACCATCATCACATTCTTTAAAGGCTCAAAAGCACCTGAGGGACCTTCATCACTAACAACATGAAGCATTCTCATTTACTGCATCAATTCTGCAACCTCTGGCAATATCTGGTCCTTTTATGTCTTCACCAACTGCATAACTGTGTAGCTGTTCGGTTGAAAACCTGACAAAAGAGAAGCGAATTGGATTAACGAAGACAAATATGTGAACTCGGTTGTATGAATGTGGTCATGCTAGTCCCCTTGGATGGTATTTCTGCTGCAAAGGGCTGTTCTCTCAATCATTGTAATAAGGCTGATCCCAGTCAGAGCTGTGACAGCTCAGAGATGAGGCTGCCCTGTTTCTATACAGCACAAGAGCTGGCAAAATGATTGGAGTAACAAACTGCAGCCTATCTAGGAGCGCTCAACAAACTGCATACAGCAGCACATTTCATTTATCTCTTACAGTAAAAAAAAAAGACAAGACCTTAAAATCAGCCATCCTATTTTTAATGATTTAAGTTTTCTAGACATCAACGAGTCATCAATATCGTCCCTTAAGGCAGTTTGATAAACTACTGTATACTTATTTAATTTGAAAAATAAGAATTGATGGTCACTTTCAATCAAAGCAGCATAAAAAACATGTACCTTTTGTGAAATACATTAAATTCAAATCCCTTTAAATCTTACCCAGCAGATGTAAATATGAGTCTATATTCCTCCTCACACAAAAGCTCATTCATATAGAGTTAAGAAGCTGCACTGATGTACACAGCAGTGTTATCTCATTATCACCACTTGCATTGTTCGCAGGCCATAAGCAGTACAGTGGAAGTGCATGAGCATCTTTAAGGGATATCATCCCATTAGGCTGCTAAGGATAAAAACCCTTTATTTCTTGTATTAATATTGCTTCTATGGAGAGCGATAATGTGATGTTGTTTAGCCACAAAGAAGTGAAAAATGAAACATCATTTGTGCTTTCATGGTCATGTAAGCATCGAGCACACTACCCACAAAGCATGTAATGTCCCTGCTTTTAATGGCTTGTTATTTATTTTGAATTGCAAAAAGCCATGTCTAATCGAGCTCTTCCTCACATCGTCACCGTGTGTGCTGCACAGACACAGACTCGTGCTGTAGGTGCCTTATTAAGGGAAAAGTGACAGCACTAATAATGCTAACATAACTAATTACCTCTAATAAATGAAATATTTGACCATTTTAGTATGCCGATCCTCGTCTCCTATTCCTTGACCCAAAACTGACAATTGTGTTAATTACACCTGATGAGGTTAGTTGATGGAAATTTATGTTTAACAACGTTAAAGTGAAAGGAAGAGAACATCGCCCTTGGAGTCATCAACTCAATCAGCAGTAATGACTCTAATGCTTCTTTGAATTTTATACTTATCACACACTTAATTGAGGCTCAGCCTACATAAAAGCAGAGAGGGAAAGATGAGGCAACACCTCTGCAGTGTTTGGGTCATTCAGCATTTAAATGATTGGGCATATAATGAAGAACAAACAGATTAGAATGAAAAAAAAACAGCAGAAGATCATGCTTCACGTTTTATCTTCCTTATTTCTAGCTCTTGACCTTCACATCGTCTCTGCTATCCTCTTTTAGTGGATCAGATTTCCATGTCTAGCATCTCTCCCGTCACTCTAGCGTGCTCCCAGGCTCTCTTCTGATTTCACGAGGATCGTCCTCGAAACAAAAAAGTCACATTTATCTCGATAATTGGCCTCAATGTTTAAGTGGATAATGTGGTTATTACTGCATTCTTTGTTTCATTCCTTCCCCTCCACGGCGCCGTCGCCCTCTGTTTCTCTTGCTTTTTTTTTTCGCTTTTTTTCTGTGAAACTGTTGAGCTGGTAAGTTCAATGCAGAGGCACGTATGCACTCTGGAAAGGTAATCTAGAAGCCAGTTGAGCCATGACAAATAGGGACAGCTGGCCTAATTGAATCATTTGAGCTAAGACAGCTCAACTTGGTTATCCCCTCTGCAGCCCACACTGATATTAGTGCAGGAATCATTATCCATGAAATCATGTCTGCTCTCTCTGACTGCATCCTTTATGACATGACAGGCAGCCCAGCCTGTCTCTTTCACTCTCACACCAAAAAGAGCCCTTCATCACAAACAGGCAGAGATGGAGACAACCAGGACGGAACAGGATGTCTTTTTGTCTTTTTCTGGGTGCTTGTTCTTATTAAACTGTTTCATCAGATGCCGTGTCCAGTGCATCCTTCTGCCACAAAATCACAAGCACAGAGCTTCATTCTATTCAACTGCACTGAGAATATTATTATTATGGTTATTACTGTTATTATTAGTGGTAGTAGTAGTAATAAAAGTAATAGTAATTATAATAATAATGATAATAAATTGTATATTGATATCAAATTAAGCTTTAGCATTTTTTAATAAAAATAAAATAAATATATTCCCTAATAAAAAAGTATTAAACATATAAACATTAGCATTTTTTAGTCTATGTGATATAAGATCATTTATAGAATTGTAGCATCAACCTGTAGTTCTTAGCTGACAGGAGTGGCTTCCCAGTGTGGTCTTCCGCTGCTGTGTCCCATCTATCTCAAGATTCAATGTGCTTTGCATACAGAGACTCTCTTCTGCATATCGTGTATATAACATGTGATTACTTGACTCACTGTTTACTTCCTTTTTAGCTTAATTGTTTTAATCTTTGGCATCAAAAGGGTATTTTCAAAAATTTCTAAAATACTCAGAGGAATCTGTCTGGCACCAATAACCACTCCACAGTCAGAATCACATTTCGTACTCATTCCGATGCTCAGTTTGAACTTCAGCGGGTTGTCTTGACCATGTCTGCGTGGTTAAATCCATTCAGTTTTGCCATGTGGTTTGCAGATTTGATATATGCATTAATGAGCAGTCGGACAGGTGTACCTAATAAAATGGCTGGTGAGTGTTTATTGTGGTTTAGTAATAAAGCTTTCATTACTGATCAGTGACCTTGTATTTGGGCGTCAAAGCTGTTTAGTTAAAGCCGCTGGTCGCACTGACATGCACAAGGTGTCCTTTAAGAAGCATCTGTTAGAAGGAGGACCCAGTAGATGCACTGGACCCTCTTGGGGGCAGGAACCCTTGGCATCACATTCAAACACCCTTAAACCTAATTTTTCAACCTTGTAGTAACCATACAATATTTGTTCATTGGTGCACTATGAACAAACTTTCAGAAACATCAGTTCCAACTTTACAAAAACCATGGAAGCAGTGTTCATAGAGGCTGTAAAAGACAACTATTAACCACCAAGTAAATAACATTATGGATCATTTTAATGTTTGCTAAAAATAAAAATAAAGGTATAGGTTCCAAAACGATGTAGAACATTTTGTTGCCTTTGAAGATATTTTTGGAAAAACACTTTCAGTCACTTCCTGTTACACTTCATAGAATTTAATGAGACACAATTACTTTTATTCCTGGAGACCATTTGCAAATAATGTAATCAGGTGGGCTTGATGGGCTCCACTGAAGGCTCAGGAAACCGCTTGATGGAGGGAAAGAGGGATGCCACATGTTCTGAGACCCCTCCTGTCTCACAGCCTGTTCTGTGTGGTTCCTCTCTGCAGGACCCCCCTTCATGCCAGGCAGTGCCGTGGGCATGAGCCGAGAGAGATGGAACAGCCAGACAGACTTCTTCACTGAGAGTGGCACTGGTTAATAAAGGGGGGGAGCAAAGTACTGAGAACTGAGATGTTTTCTTCTGAATATTTTAACTGAAGATGTTTTATTTGTTTAGCCACTTTAATATGCCAAGGACTTTTAAAAAGTCCCCTTTAATGCCCCTTATAAGTTCATTATCCTCTCCTTTAATGTGGTGATGTAGGACATGAGGCAGTGTGTCTCTAGACTCAATGGATAGCCCTTGTGTTCTGCGTAATAATGGACATCCATCCCACAGTGAGGATGCCTGGCTTAATGGAGCTCAGACTGGGGATACTGTGCAATGTTCAGGCCCATTTCCTTTTGACTCACATTCCACTGGGGATGGCATGACCCCAATGAGACGCCTGCTTTCCCCAGGTGGCAGTGAGCGATGCTCCTCTGCAGTGCCGGGGCAGGGGAGCGAGGAGACCCTTCTTTGCCCCGTGGGTTGGGCTGGAAAAACAGACGCCCACGGGCTCGCACATCTCTTATGCACGCATACACTCAGTTGAACCCTTTGCACCCTCGGGGCTTCCAGCCCACTTTCAAGGAAATTTCAATGTAAGCAATTATTGGGGGTTAGGGGAGTGACAGGTCTATTCCAGGTTCCAGCAGACACACAGAGGAGAAGCGGGCTGACAGTCATGTGGAATTACCACTCGGGTTGAGGCAGTGTGCTAAACTAAGTGAGCTGCATGTCTGTCTGCCTCTCTTTTTCCCCCTCTGGGCTTTTTTTAGACAAGGGCTCTGCTCTCCCTGGATGTTTACACATCATTAAGGTTCTCTTGTCTCATCTCTGTCCTTTAAAGAGCAGGGCTGCAGTAGGTCTGAGGTAGAAGAGAAGACAGTTTCTGATCAAGTGTGAGGGAAACAAAACAGGCAGTGGGACAGACAGTGAGAAAACATTTCAGGTCATGTCAAGAAGCACTGCTTGTGCTCTGCTAGGAACTTTTTGGACATGTTTGATATTCAGACTTTGAAATAAATCAGTTTCTGTAAAATAACGTCAGTGTTGCTAAGCCTAAACTTTTGCTGCAGCTTTTTTACTTTTAACAGTTTACTTTCAAATGGCTATATTAGAGAAACTCCACAATTATTATTAACAAAAGGAAAGCAATCAGCAATCGTTTGCATGCAAATAACTTCAGAGCTTTAAAGCAAACTTTTTAAAATCTTCTGAAATCTTCTTTCCTCAGAAAGAAAAAAAAATAGTGTTGCAGGAAAGTGTGGTGTGTGGCAGACACGTTAGACAACAGTGGTAATGAAGCATTGGCAGAAAGTGATAATTATTTTAATTAATGATAATGGTTTTAATGATTCTACATTTTGGCTAATTGATTATGATTGATTGCACATTACTAAACAAGGAAAGTGAATCAGGGAGGTAATCAGGGAGATGACAGCACAGGTCAACACTACAGCGTGACGGAACATACACTACACATGCTAATCAGACCCAGAGAGACGGCAAGAGGGAGAAGCAGAGATGGGCAGATGGAGGCAGGGATAAAGAAATGAAGTAAAATAAAAGAGAGTGGGGATCTCTAAACCAAATAAAGAAAATATCCACAGAGGATTGGCTGCTTGTGTTTTTGCAAAAAACACACAATTTTTAGATGATTTTCACCTCACATTTGGCATCATTTTTTTTAAACCTCAATTATTTGCAAAACAAATTGCTTATCACTCGCCCATAAGGCTATACCATAGACACATAACTAGCTAAGAATGCAAAACACCCTGATAAACAGGGCCTTGTGCCAGCTTCTAAGCACAAACAGGTGCACCTTTCCTTGTCCAAGAGGTATCAGTAGCACTCGTGTCTCTTCACAGCCACTGGAAGAGTGTGTGTATGTCAGGGTGGAGGAATCGAATCCCTTGCATCCTCATCATATCATCCAGGATCACCCCGGATGATATGACCCGGCGTGTGATGAGCATTTAAGGATGAAGATGGCCCTTCCTCTTCTCCTCTCCATCTCCTCCTCTTGTTTCTCTCCATTGTGCAGACACTTATCAGAAGGATTTTTGCCTCATCCCAGACTCTCCACTCCACCTCCATCATCAGATGCTATTGTCTAAAGCCTCCACTCGCTCCCAGTCCCAGGATCCTATGACATGCAAATCTGTCCCCTTGATTTCCCTTTGGAGAGATGCTGAGTGGAGTGGTGAAGTGTCCTGCCCTCTGACCTCAGCTCCCCACCCCACACGTCCTTCTCTGTCTGCAGACTGTGGACTGTGTTTGAGTTTAATTAATGAAATGTATGATAATGTGATTTCTTTAATAGAATGACATAGTCTAATGGTGTTGTGTGATTATGATTAATATAGTACTTTGGTGGGAGAAAGCATCAGCCAACGGCTAAATGAGGCACCCCTCTCTGTCCCTGGCTCCAGTCCTGGAAGCGTTTCAGCTCTGTGAGGACTTCTGTAACATCACAGTGCAAATTCTAACATTTCTAAGAAAAAGCCTGCAAACCACTAAGGGCCTTGGAAAAAAGTATAGTGGAATAGAAAAAGTATGAAGTGCTAACAAAGATTTTTTTAGTTTCGTTTACTTACACTTCTGTGTAACTAACAAGATAAAATTGTACCGAGTACTTAATATTTTAAGTAAGACTACTCAGGATTACTATTTTACTATTTTAAACAACTAATGTGACAAATTCTATTTACTTGAACAGGAATCTCACTTACTTATTAAAACCATGCAAACCTATTGCCTTAAAAAAAGCAAGTAAGTGTTATTCATGTGCTCCAGAAATTACATACACACTTACATATAACAAAGTTAAAGCACAGTTCTACACATATATTTTTTTTATCATCAGTGGAAGCATCTATAGAACAGGACAGTCAGTCATGAAAACAGGTTTAGTCTGCACAAGCTGGCATTGCTTATAAAAAGTTATAGTTCCACATGTGGTGGTTACAAATCACGTGTGCAGACATTTGTTTAATCACATTCAAACTCAAAAAGTTTTTCTAATTGTAGATGTTTGCAGATTTGATGGAAGTCTCTTTTTCCTGGCCCAAGCAAAGCATCAACCTTTGAAATAAGTGTTTTTCATAATGTCCTCTCTGACTCACTCACACGCACACATCATCCTTTAAATACACATACTATTGCTAATTCACACCCATCAGTTATGTATGGCCTTTAACTGATCCCTGATCTCCCAGCTGTTCCTCGAATCTGATTCTGGGGTCCACTGTCACTTTCATCACTGAGGAAGTGACCCCCAACTGTCCAATCCCATTTTTATCTCCCATAAAAAGCTCTTCTGCCCATTTCATGTAAGTTAGTACAGGTTTATGTTATGTTAATGATGATTTGTGCATGACCCACGTACCCCACTTCTCACAGTGTTAACACAGTGAATCCAATTCCTGCTCCAACACACCGGATTCAGATGATAAGCTGGGTTTTAACTGTTACAGTTACCTGATAATAGATCATTATTTGATGTTGTCCTGAGGCAACACCAAATGCTCTTAGTAATGCTCTTAGTTTTAATACATTCATTTCAATATAAACATGTAAAAAAATTATTAGTCTTAGTAGTAGCTGGTAATGCCTCCTACACAGATGTGGTTCCTAAAAGGATTGCTCCGCCCCCATGGGTCAAAGGTCAAACCTTCTGCTAACCTTCATTTTATTGAACTGTGACGTGTTTTCCCAGGAAGTTGATTCTGTTGATGTGGACGTTGCGTTGAACACACAAGACATGTGACATGTCATTAAACAAAAAGGAAAAAATAAGCAAGTTTTAAGGGACAACGTAACAACCCAAAATTTGGTTTGTTGGCTGATGATGACATCGTAGCATAAGGTGCCAAGGGACTAAAATGAGCTTTGGAGCATGTATTAAAACTGCATATATTTTTTTTAAAAAATCTGTGCTGTAGACTGATTTTTACAGTTTTTTATAGACAATGTAAAAATCATTTGTAGAAATCACTTAGAAATTAAAAAGTTAAAACTTCCCAACTTTTTTGTCAAAGTCAGGAACTTTGAGGTTTGCACCACCTGACTAGCCTCAAAATAACACTGTGTATTTAAACATAGAGTCTGCATTGACATGTCACCGATAAATGTAAATCCAATATTCCTGCTTCTTTTATTAATATGTTGGCTTGCAGCAATTCAAGAGGATACTATTTTACCTTTCAGGTACTGAAAATGTGCTGGTGCAGCCATTGCTTAATTCTATATGACATGTTGTGTTAGGAAGATAATGAACTGTTTGTTTTTTCCTTCTTCTTACCTTCAAGTACCTGCTGTGGCAGAAAATGACATCATGAGAGTGATAAAAGGATCACAAAAAAACAATAATGTTGGAACAAGAGAAGCATATATAAAAGGAGCTCTGTGGGGATGAAAAGAGCTTCAGACACTCCGTATGTACAGTGTGTCAAATATTAGCAGACAATTGATTCATACTTAATGTAATAATAGTAATTTTAACAAAATCTCTCGTTTGCCTAATCTGTACCAGAAGTAAAAGAAAATAAAACACTGAGCTTATGATAACAACTATTTCTTGGCCAAATGTGGAGTCTCGCCACAAGTGTGTTATGTTTGGAAAGAGTCAGGCTAGATTTTTTTTCCCTGAGATAAGCTCCGGTTGTGGCTTCGTATTAAGTGTGCCGAGATGAGAGTGGTTGTCACCTAACTCTCTGGAAGAACACAAAGAAGCACATTTTCTACAATTATCCTTACTTTACATCGTGAGCGTGTAACTCTTTATCCTCATCAATTAAATGTAACCAGATTTTTAGGGATCCGCTACATAAAGCTGCTCCGGTATCCTTTATTCATGTGTGAACAATAATGCAGCCCTACTATAAACACACAGGGTCTCACACCGATCACCCATTCCATATATCTTCTGTTTGTAATGATCCTATAGGTCAAAGATCACTATTTTCTCTTTCTGATGGAGATGTGGCGTGAGGCGTGAAGTGGCAGTCAAGCATGAATCATATTATCCTTGAGGAGATTAATGTATCTGAGTGAATGAAGGGGGTAATGGTGTAGATAAAGGCCACATATTTTCTTTTTAGACTGGGATTAACTACTTTTTTTCTACTGTTTTCTATCAGCTACCCCCCAAACCCCATTTTCCACATAATCAACCAATTTCACCATATGGCCATAAAACTTCACATTTAGAAGTGCGTTTCAGGTGTGACTTCCTGCTTTGACAGCTACTCCTATGCGGTAAATCAAGGTAAACACTTGTCTTTCAGAAACAAAGCCCTCCATCATATCTGCTCTCCTGAAGGTTGCTTGAAGGACACAAGCGAAGCCACTGTCTGGAGAAACAGGAGGTTCGAGGGAAGTGCTTCTCCACAACCGTTTGTCACTCTGATATCTGGTAAATGTGATAATTAATACTGTAATTTAACTAAACCCACTCTGTGAGGTCTGTAATTAAAACTGATGTACCTACTTAGCACACCAAGCATCACAGGTGGGCCCAAATTAATCTGCAAATAGAGCTAAATTGCCTGCGCTTAGCGTTTTCGTCAACGTCACTCACTTTGGGGGGAAATATCTGTAATTAATTCTGATATAACAAAGCCATAAATTTGAGGTTAAATGCAGCCTTGACAACAGACGCGATGACAGCAAGAGACCTCATCTAGTCGTCCCAGATGGGATCCAAGACTCTGCTTTCTCCCGAGAATTTGGCCAAGAACTCTTCTGACAACTGCTTGCTGCATCAAAGAGGAGATATTCCGTTTTCTTGTATTCCCTTTCGGTCTTTTTCAGCTTTGAATAAATGGGAGTGAAGCAAAGGTTGTCTTGCAGGCTACAGAATGGAAAATGATGTGATTAGTTTTGGATGGAAGCCAAATGAATGAATGCATTTTTGATTTTTGACTGAAATGAAGCTGCAACCACGAGACATTTTACAAGCTCTTGCAGTCTGAAGGCATTTCTGTGTGATTTTACTTTATGTGTCATGCGTTACTGAGTTTTCAGTTCGTGCACCCTGTTGCACAGATAGCTTGGTAGATACAGGTTTGTTTGGTTTTTTTTAAATATGTCAGGATCTTATTTTTAGTTTTGCAAATTCATTGCCATAAAGATCAATTCACAAAATGCAGCCAGAAAACCTTTCCACCTATAAAAAGGGTTTCAAATCAGCAACTATGAAGATGTGAAATTTACATAATAGATAATGTCAAAAAAAACCCCAAAAAAACCAGGTGTATTGAAATAAAAGAGACCTCTACTATGAATGTGCAGTATTGTTCACTGCTCTCTCCTGGGTTTTTGCTTTGCTTGGTAGACGCGGCACAAGCCGGCACACCGCTATTGTTGAGGAAAAATAGTAGATTAAACTGAACGACAGTCAAATCAGAGAAATAATCGCATATTTATGAATATTTAATATGGTCATGGCAAATAAGGCAAGTAATTAGGAGTTTCCATAAATTAGCAAATTGTTATTTTATGTTAATGAGAGATCTTCAGCTTTTTGCCTTATGAATAATTTATGAATCAACAAAAAAAAAAAAAGTTTAGCAGGAAAGGAATGAGGAAGTCTGACTGCCGTGTTGATCAGACACACGCACACGTGTGTGGAGACGAGCAAACACGCAGCTTTCCCTTCAGTTCCCATTGTTGTGTTCAATTTGTCTCTGGGTATTTGTTAGGATGGAGATGGCAGGTTGCGCAAGTTGAATGTACAATGCGGCCGGGTGTGGAGTTGTTTTGGAAGAAGAGGTGATACTGGCATCACGAGCAAACGCCTCTTCATGCCCACTTTATAATACAGTAGCCTCTATTCCAAAGGTAGAGAAGAGGAGAGTTGTGGGGAATGTGGGTAAACTGGTGAGTATTGTAGTGTCAGCTGTCACATTTTTTACAAAGCTTTTTATGGATGAAATATAGTGTGAAGAATGAAGATCCAGACAGGCTGGACGGAAGGGGGGAGGGGGTCTCCCTAAACGGGTTAATATAAAGGCGGAGGAGAGGAGTGGGTGGGGCAGGAAGGGCAGCGAGTCAGAAAACAAGAGCAAAACAAATCTGTGAACTGGAACTCAGAGAGCAGCCACTCAGGAGGGATTAATGAGAAGTAGGAGGCTGTGAAATTATGTGGCCTTTGAGTGGGGAGAATGGCCCTAGCAGAGCATGGCCCTGAAATGAGGTGAGACAAACTTCACCTGATCCACAATTAACGGCATCATGCGGATGGGTGGCACGGAGACACAGCAGGGGAGGGATGGATGGGAGGAGGTGGGGTGGGAAAGCACAATTCACTTTTGTGGCAAATTATCACCCCTCTAAAAGGGGCACCCAGAAGAAAACGGGAGAGGGGGGGCTTAGTGAGGAGAGGAAAGGATTTTACACACCTGTCCTTTCTTTAAAGAAAAAGAAAGAAAGAACGACAGACAGAAGCAGGGATGAGAGGAAAGATTTATGGTTAGAGAGGACAGACAGTAGCTGTGGATGGAGACAATTAACAGTAGAGAAAAAGCATGAATACAGAGTGAAAGAGTGAGAAACAGTGGAGGTAAATGGGGCAGAGTTGATTGCACACAGGGTGAGGAGCAATAACAGGAGCACGAATGATTAAGTGGTGTTAGGGACTAGGAACACTTGTTTGCAAGGACAATCTTTGTGTGCTTTTGTTGTCTGCCGGCCGCCTTTATCTTTGTGTAATTCTCCGTCTGATGAAATGTGTTTAAAGAGATGAATTGGGATCGGAGGAGCCGTCCTGACATGATTATGAGGGATTCATCTGCAGCCATCTGCCATCGTTATGAAGGGGGGGCTAGCAGAGAGATAGAGAGAGAGAGACATGGAGGGAGGGAGGAGGGAGGGAAGTGCAGACCTTCTGTTCGGCAACCCTGCCACAGACCCACCATTACACAGGCCTCTGGCCTACAGTTTAACATGAAGCCTTGGTTCGTCCCAGTAACGTGAAGGTGAGTTTTTTTTTGTCTAATAAAAGAAGCAGAAGTGGGTCATAAAACTTGTGCACTTGTATTTCTTTTACATGAACAGCACTCTGAAAGAATACATGATGTTAAATGCAGAGAGGTGATAACTGCTCAACCCCAGGGGCACAGTCGGGTATGCATAAAATCAAACTTTATTATCTTTGTAATACTTCCCAGGTACCAGTGGTATTATATTCTGTCTTGGAAATGGGACCTACAGACTACATCATATTCACACACCAGTTGGAGGAGAGGGCACAGCAGATGGGTCCATTGCTCATCACAACGTCCACTTGTTCTAAAGGGGAAAGCGGGGGCCTAAGACAGCATGTCTTAAGTTGTGTAATAGGCTTTTAGTGTCACAAATGAAAGTCACACGTTTGCTTTTTTTTATCAGGTTGATTTTTTTTTCTTTTCTTTCTCTTTGGACTGAGAGATTATCTCAGGGATAAATATGGACTTATAAGCAAACTGTATAACATAAACCAGGACTGCCGGAGAGAGGAGGACAAATTTAGGAATAATAATATCAGAATTCATCACTTTTTCTTGAACGGTGTTCATGACTAATGTGTCAATCTCTGCTGTGTGACAGCAGTTGCCATGGCATTTGGCATGCAGTTTCCCCCCATTGTAAAATCCTCCTCTGTGTTATTTGCCTCTATAATTTTGAGTGGGCTTTTTTAATGCATTGACAGCTGCCTTCTTTTTTATGATTACTTTGCTCCAGTGTGAAAAACCATACAATTCTCCTTCTATTTTAACAAAGCACCTATTTCATTCTTGCCCACTATACGAGCGTGCCATCACTTCATATCACAGGTCAACGTTACGGCGCTTAATTATGTGCCGGCTGCTTGGGGCTTCTAATAACCTGTCATTGAGGGGAATTTGAATGTCACACCATTTTGTTGGGCCCTAATGGCAGCAGGCAGATCCACTGATGAGCCGTTTTGGGACAATTACAGCGGATATTCAAATCACTGGTCTGGCTGTGTGGTGAACTGCAGTACGCACGACCTGACAGGGGTTTGACCAACGTTGTGCGTGCACGTGCACGCGCTCACGCACGCGCACACTTGTTGTGGGCTTTCTCGACCCAGCAAAACCACGAGGAAACTGCTCTCCCTCCTCCACAGATCTAGTGCTGAAAGAGTTTCACTGTAGCCTGATCGCTTTTATTATCCGACTAATCCAGATATCAGCGATTTCATCAAGCCGGGAAGATATGCATGTCATGAATTATTTTGACACTGGGACCTTTTAATTTTCGCCGGCAATATTTCATCCCACCAATCAGCGCCTGGAGTGGTTGTCGCCGGGCGGACGCGGCGGTGTCAGAGGACGAGACTCCCCCCGGCGGATCCAAATCATCCGGGGAACAATAATGAGCTATGGCCACAATTACGAGTTGCCTGTGTGTGCATGCATCTCATCAAGGACTCCATGCAAGCTGCTACAGGAAGGGAAGCACGCAGAGGTGCACAATGTAAAAAAAATAAATACATATAGCACATCTTAAAAAACGCACTATAGGATGGGCTTATACTCAACTAGTTGCTCAGTCAGTAATGGAAATAACTTAATCGCTGCTTTGCGATTATTTTCATTAGATACTTAAAGTGAAAGAGAAAGGGTTAAAATGCTGGTTTAAACTTCCGCAACACTGCATTTGAGCGAGTGGACACAGAGAACAAGAAAATCTGCAAAACAAATTTTAAAAAATGTAATATTTCAATAAATAACGGATATTTTATGTAAAAATACAGAAATTTCCTGTCTTTTTACAAGACATTAAATTAAAAATAGTTATTTTAACATTGAATTGACAGAAATTCTTTTGCATTTTAACTGATTTTCTATATTAAACAAAATATATTTACACGTGTAAAAGCAATGAAATGACCTAACAATAAGGTCAAACGCTGTTCTAATGCAATTAACTAGGCTTAAAAGAAAATTGCTGTTATTAGTTCGGTTTTATTATTTGATTTTGTGCAAAGAATTTTGTACTTTTGCTGGATGATTAATGTAATAACATGATATACCACCCATTTAAGAATGTCAAAATTATGTTCCTAAACTAGTAACTGTGTTTGTAATCACAACTTTTTACTGTTAGTTTTTGATTATATCAGCTGTAAATAGGTTTTTGCGTCTATTGCAACGCACAAACCTATTTACAGTCTATCCCAACTTAAAAAGTAACTTTTACAGTTTAATACTACAAAAAGTTCTGGCAGCCATTCTACTTTAAATATATATATTTATATATATATATATATATATATATATATATATATATACATATATATATATATGCTAATATTTCTGTAGTAAAGATTGAAACATTGTAATGCACTTCAGTTTTATATTTCCATCGCAGTCTTCCATTCTGCATGTGGATGCACACAAAACATAAAAGCAGCTTATGATGCATTTTGCAAAATGTGCCTGCACATTGCTATCCCACCACTAACATCATATGGTTCTTACATAATAGTTAACCAGTATTATATAACACTGACAGGAGCTATTCCACTTTCAAGACTGTACCCCGTTTGGGCAGCTCTGATTTTTAATATGTAACCTAGGAAATGCAGAAAATGTGCTTGTAACACAAACTCTTTAACTGAAATAAAAATTTGTAAAATTTTCTGATAAAGCTGCTCCACAACGCCAGCGTGAGCTATAAGAGTCTATTAATTGTTAACACAGCTTTTGCCAAGGCTTGCCAGGTTGTATTATGTAACTATAATGGCTTAGTTGTAAAGTTAGAAACTAATGTGCTGTATTGCAGTCCTCAGGTTTACAAACAACATTTAAAGTAATAGATGATGTATTCCACATTAATACATATAAAGATACTTTTTTAAAAGATCATCAGTACTCTAAACAATTAAAATCAATCAAACATATTTTTTTATATATGTGTTGTCCTCACACGCTAACAAAAGCTACATCCAGTTTAAACTCACACAGCATTACACTCCCGCAGCGCACAGGGCCTCAGGTCTTAGTGTGATATGTGGACTGTGTAACTTAATACTCTGTGTCTTTACCCAGCTCCCTGAAGAGCGGGTATTATGTGAGCAAATTGGATGCTCAAACAGTCAGTCCGTGACCTTCTCTCATCCTGGATGTTGACCCCCGTATAAAGAGAGACATTACATCTCGTTACACAACAACACGGCTCAGGCGCTTCGCTCCAGATAAAGAAAAATGTCTCAATTAAATCTTCACTGGGGCCCCCTGCCGAAGAGTTATCGCTGCCCCGGTAGCGCTGATCGCTACACTCACACATCCTCAAAAGTTATTTGACATAAATTGCCAGAGTCACATCATTTCCTGCCACACTCTGAGCAGGATTTACAGCTGATCCCATTGACTGGGAGCTGAACCTCCAATAAAATTCCTCAAGAGCCCGTGGGGCCATGAGATGCACCTATCTACCCTTAATCAGACCCCTCTTCCCTGCTTGCAGATTAACCATGCAAATACACACAGGTGGGAGGGTGATACCGACAAAACATTTATGCACATTTATGCAACTGGGCTGATATGAGGGAAGGAGTGCGCACAAGACAGGCTGATTGGGTTTTATCTGATGGGGGAGATTAGAAAGGAGGGAATTGGAAGAAGAAGAGAAAAAAACCTAAAGGAGAGTGAATTATCTAAAGCTTTAATTGGAAAATGAGAGGTGAGTGCCGTCCATTTTCTCTGGAGGATATCAAAGCATATCTCCTTATATTAAAGAGAAAAAAACTAAGAGTGGTAAGGTCATTGTTAGACAAGCATATCAGCTCTTGGAAAAAAAAAAAAGTAAAGCTGAAAATGGCTTATCATTAGCGCTAAGGGCACTGAAGAGAAAGGTGTGCACTTAACTACAAAAAACAACCTTATGGCTGCATTAGTTACGTTAGCCTCGCGGATATTAGACCGAGGTGAATAAAGCGCATTAATGGCTGCGGTCTCTTAATGGTCATGATGATTCTTGCTCAGGTTCAAACCTACCAGATGGAAAGGGAGTTTCAGCATGGGCTTTCAATAATCATCTTAGGTCATCTAATTACAAACAACGTTTTCATCAGGTGATGAGATTTATACTCGGGACCACTCACTTTCTTGTTTGTCGTCTTCCCCAGGCTGCTGTCTCTCTCTAGTGGTGATGCGTGAGAAATAGGGACTTGTAGGCCTTTCATAACAAAAGTCTACCATCCTGTGAACTGCTGTCTGCATAAAATACAAGAGATTCGCTTTTGAAATAATCAGGGTAACATGCCAAACTGTTGCCTCTATTAAAATAGTGAGAATGTGCAAGCTTTTAATGTGCTCAGAAAAAAGCTCCAACTCACATTTGTACAAATGTCTCAATTTTAATATCCTCATAATGGGGAAGAAACAACAGCTAGTTAAGTAGTCAGCGAAGGCAGGAAGGTTATTTGTTCATAAACAAGTCCGACCTCCTTTAAAATCAGCCACATTAAGTATTTGTTTCTCTTTTTTTGGCTAATATATTGATTTGCTTTCTGTTCTTCACTACCATACTGTTTGTTTGCCTGTCAAAGATCATACGTGAATAACAAAGTCAAATAATGCTGAATTTACAAGCTGTGTTAATACTGGTTTTTATCATTTCATTTCACATTTCTTTCATTTTCAGGATATTTTCCAATAAAAAACAAAGCATTAGTATAAATTATAGCCTCAGAAGACTAAAGTTTTCTGTCAACATTAACATAAAAATGTTATTTTAGGTCACTGTTCATCCAGATGATACAGCAGATAAGTGAAGGCCTTCTCTACAGCTTGGCACAGCATTTCATTGGAGGCTCAGCAGTAGCCACATCAGCAGTAGTAGCAGCAGCAGCAGTGGCTTCAGGGCCTCCAGCTGGGGTTGGCTGCTGCCTCTGCCTGCCTACCAGCACTGAGGCTTTTTGGGGGGGGGGGTAGAGTTGTGGGCAGGATTGCCCTGGGGCACGTCGCTCATGCACCAGTAAAGAAAACTGAAATTCTGTGCTAGGAATGCTTGCTGCCCTCAGCGATTTGATTTCACAAAGTGAGGTCTGGAGCGCTGGTGTGAGCACTGCACATGGCAAGAAGAGGAGTGCAGATGATAGGTCAACGAAATCTGTTACAAAATAAATAAATAAATAAAAACTCAGCAGACAAAATTTGATTTGTACCTTTATCATTATTTGCATTAACAGTGTGTGGAATTCTACATTTTGAAGATCTGCATACATTATACTACATCTGCTGACAGTGGATGTCTGTACACATGAAGTTACATGTCTGAGGACTCAGTGGTTCTCTGTCAACCGTACAGCTGTGGCAACTCTAAAATTAAAAAGAATTTACACTTCGATCAACACATACGGACAATTCTGAACATTGTTCAAGTATTTCTTCCCAGTATGAGCCCAGACAGAAAACGTTAGAACAAAACCGCACATGGAGGTTTGTGAAAACGGACATGTTAATGATGCGACTTTAATACTGCTCACAAGTCTTGTTTTTTAGCTCACACCTTCTTGTTCAAAAATGTTGATTTTTAGGCTGTTGTTGAACTACATTAAACACATAAGTGATTATTGCTTTTCCAGAGGGTTTATGGTTCATCAGTTGAGGTTATTCAGTTCGAATCCTTGCCGTTCATCTCTTTGCCACCTACGCTCCATCAAAAGAATAAAAGACAGGATGCTCGAATATATCAAAACAGAGTGATTTAGTTGTAAGGGTTAATTTCTCTTTTAAAACTCACTAAGAGGATTAGTGTTAACTGTCTGAACCTCATAATCCAACTTAAAACCATTATTACTAAAACTCAAAAAAATCCTTCACATGTATCGGATTTTAGGGAATCAGTTGCCATTTACAACACATACATAACCATACCTTTCTTACACTACTGCTCCTATGCCAGCGTTACTAAATCCTCTATATGGATGTGTGTGTGTGTGTGTGTGTGTGTGTGTGTGTGTTTTGTTGAGCATACACCAGCATGATCCTTGCGTTAAGGACACTGCTGGCTAAACTGAAAACTAACCTTATCATCAGGTGCCTCTAAAATACTGTAAAAAATGTCAGTGGAAGTACAGGTAACACTGGAAGCATTTGACAAACACACAGTTAATGGGTTTGTCTTCACCATGCTGATACACGGTTCCACTAAAAGCTGAAAGCAAACGTAGCCTAAAGTCGACAGACACTGCAGGGCTCGTGGTTGAACACTCCTTCTGATTAGAAGACCAGAAAAGTCCTGGTTTCAGACACAAACAAAGACATCGAGGGCTTGTTCGTTAATCAGCCAACAGGCCGGTTAGTTGTTCCTCCAGAGTGCAATGCAGTCTAATACATCTGAGTCAATGTGTCCTCTTGCTGGTGTCTATTTACTATTTCTACTGAAGTGACGTCCCTTAGTGGGCAGAAAGCCGGGGGAGGGGGCAGCTGCTGCCAGCAAACAACAAACATTAAACATGCTCGGAGCTCTCAAATAGTTTGAATGAGTGATGAATAAATAATAATTACAGTGAAATGTCAAAGAAGGCACACACAATAACCAAGGAGGTCAGCATCAGGCAAATTGGCACAAAAGTGTAAAAACATGCTTTAAAAACAAAAGAAAAATGGAGGGAGAGGCAGAAATTACATTATTAGGAAATTACAGGATAAAAATATGAAAAATATGTGTTAATGGGACTATGACTGGAATTAGACATCAGGGGAAAAAATCATGCACAAAAAAAGAGATCACTATTTTCAAGATACACAACAATCGCCTCAAAAAATTAAAATAAACCTGCTGCAACCCAGTCGACGCAGCGAGACACATTCCCAGAAAGCTATTTGGTTTCATTCAGTCCTCTGGCTACGTCTTTTAATTACATATGCAGCTAGTATATAGTTGTGCACATACAGCCAGTAGTAGGATGTGTAGCTCGTAATAGATGTACGCAAATTATTGCAGGCTTCACCTGACAGTCCAGCTCTTGCTGCACACGTGTGGCTGGGCTCTATGTGCTTTGGAGCTGGGAGTCTAGACTAGTGTAGGGCTGTGAGGCAGGCTGGAGCCTGGAAGGAGGCTGAGAGATGCTAAGTCTGCAGCTGGATGGTACCTTTGACAAAATAGGGAACAAAGAGCAGATCACGCGAAGCTGTCACCAGTAGAAAGAGCGTGACAGGAAGTTGGCAGCCGTACTGAGCCAGCCCATGCCGTCAGTGATAGATCCTACACGTGTGACAGCTTTGTCCTGCTCCTGGGAGGGACTCTCGTCCTCAGGCAGGTAGTCTGGGATGTCTGTGTTTTCCTCGACCACCACCGCTGAATCCTCCTGGAATGGCACCACCAGCTGCACACAGTCAGGGGTGGGAATCAAAAAAGTGAATAAAGTGCTTTTTTAAGCAAATACATAAGATTAGGTGGGTTAGCATAAAGCTCAACTGTTTGGCAACAGAGTCTAAAACCACAGTTTAGGTTCAAATACAGCAGTGAGACAGGTCTGACCCCTGCTGGCTGCACGGTAAACTGCTACTTTCTTGTAATTACTAAAGCAATAATCACTCAAAATATTTATAGGGTAATAGCTTATTTTTTATAGAGTTGGTAAATTTATGCTCTTTGAATGTGGGCCACTGAAGAATGGGGACTATTTGCTGTAAAAGGTGCAACAAGGACTAGTCATGTCTTTGGCAAAAAGCAAACTAGCCTACAGGCTGAGGCAGAGATGTGACTAGCTAATCATGTCAGTGTGAATAAGTCTCAGCCACAGGCAGGGGGATAGACTCCCTGTACACAGATACACACAACATACAGCGAGCACACTGACCTATCAGCTGGAGGCTTCAAGGGGGAAATCAGTTTTATATAAAGGAGTTTAATGTAAACAGTGCGAGTCTAACATTGCTTTGATTCCCACATCTAAGCACTCCGGTCCTCTTTACCTCTCCTCCATCCTCTGTCTTCACCACCTGCTGAGCCATCAGTACTTTGGTGGAGTTAATGGCCGTTCCCAACGCCTAGGAGAAGAAAATGCATTTCATTTCAAAAACAGTATGCAACGTGATGATACTACTGGGTCAGCTATCCTGTGCACAAGTGCATCTGGTACCAGTATCAACATGAAATATTTGCCATCCAACAAATGTGATTACTTATATGTGACTTGTTAAGATACGTTCTGATTTAATATGCTAGGAATGACAACTATTTTATATTTAAAATACCAATTTTAAAAACCACTTCCAAGACTGTTAATGATAAAACACGAATCATCCATAAATTAATACATGCTTTCCAAATGAAACTGGTATTAGCCTTAAAGTCAAAATATGTGTCCCTGAACTCTAAAAGAGATTTTCTGTGTCCGGACAGACATTTTACCTCAGCTTTAAGGTCAGAGCGGATCCTGACCACACATCTCTTAACAGCCATCTGGAAGGTAAAACTAATGACTCCTCGAATCTTCAGCAAGGCCTCCTCACACAGGCTCCTTCGAGTCTGAAAGCAGGAAGGGACACAGTGACCATTAGGAACAGAAAGAAGAAGAAATTCTGTCTTAGATATACATTTATAAGCTTGAAAATGTGATTTTGTTCAATTTTAACTAAATATTTTAATGATAAAATAATAAACTGCTATTTAAAACTCACTTTTGGGAAACAAATTATAGATTTTTAGTTTCTAGCTTCAACAGCGTTGTGTGTTTCTGCTAAGGAGACAGAGAAGCAGCCCATCAGAGGCCGTCTGTCTGCTGTAATGTAATCTGGCTAGGTGAAAGCTTCCTGGGGAGCAGCATTCAGCTTCAGGCTCAATGTCCTGCTGTTCAGAGGCTGACATTTACAACCTGACCCCTCTGCCCTCTTATCATGTGCCAGATAGACACCCTTATGATGTTTGGCAAACACTGTGATTATGGCAGCAGCAAACATGAGACTCTTGTGCACTGTGGACATTTGGTATGTGTCTGGACCTGACAGAAGCCTGACGATACGCTGTGTTAAGACTTCAATGGACTTACAGAATCGTCCAGTCCATCGATGTGCAGCACGACAGTTTTGGCCCTCTTGTTGTTGGAGCCCAGGAAGAAATGGGCTTTGCGCCGGCAGGAGGCGGCAGCTGCCTCGGCCTTCTCAGCCTCTTCTTTACCAGCTGACTGCAAAATCTCATAGATCTCTGAGGCCAGCAGTTTGGTCTCCCCAGGTGAGGTGCTCCTTCAGTGACAAAAAGTACATGTACAGATGAGTTACTAGCCCACCTGTGAAGTTTTTGTCAAAAAATTCCCAAGTGCATTTTAATAGTGCAAAAAGGATTTCCAACATAGTTTCCAATTATATTAATTTTAGAAAGCATAAATTATTTCTATTTTCTTTAAATTACCAGGTTCATTATTATTATTACCTACCTAAAAAACTGAGCTTTGTTTTGTTTTAGCCATAGCACTCAAGACTCAAAGCGTATAAAATCAAGGTAAATGTAGCCAGCTCAGAATTGAGAAAAGAATTGTTGACGCTCAAAAAGCAGGGGACAGACACGTTGAGTGAGAAGCGTCTATTAACCCCAGAACAACTGTCAAGACATTAGTAAATGACTTCGCCAAGTTAGGAATTTTAGTCTTAAAGGAGACAATCACTAGAAACCTGCACAGCAATGGACTGCGAGGTTGTAGACCAACAAAAACGCCAATACTGCAAAATAGAGACCTGACTTACTAAGGATAACCAGGAAAAAGATTATATATATTGGAAGCACATACGTTACTCAGAAGAGATGAAACTGAAGCTCTTGGTTAAAGAGATCCTGCTCATGTTTGAAGAAGGGAGAGGCATACAACCCAAAGAACACCATCCCCACACATTAAATTGCTGTGGTAGAAGTATGCTGTGGGGATGTTTCATTGTGACTGGAGCTGTGAATCTCATCAAGATGGAAGGAATTATGAGGAAAGAAGGATATGGGAAGGTTTTAACAGAAAACCTCAAGCAGTCAGCAGCAAAATGGCTCAGTGCCGTCGCTTCCGACACAACAAGAACCCAAAGCATACGTCGCCCCTGGTAAAGACCCACCTCCAGAAGACCAAACTGAATGTTGTTGACTGGCCTGCAAACAGTTTTGACTTGAATACCACTGAAAATCTGTGGAGTGAACTAAAGACCAAAGTCAGTGCAAGGAGACCATCAAAGAACCGTGAAATGTTGTTGATGTCCAAGCAAGTGGTCAGCGTCACCCAGCAGAGCAGAGCTGAAACTACCTGATAAGTCTCTGGATGTCTTTTTAAGTACATCTGTACTGAAAATAAAGGTGCAAAAGATGAAGTAATTCTGATGCAAAGAATAAATCAGCTAATTTAGGCTTGTGAAAATGACAATTAACGTGAATGAAAGTAGAAACGGTATTGCCAAAGCCTGCATGACTCTGTAGGAAGTGTGAACTGACTCATAAAACTGAAATTAATTAAGAGCTGCAACAGACAGAAATCTAGAGAATTAAACATTTGAAAGTAAGTAGCCCCTTGCAGGTATCCAAATTCGGTATGAAAGCCTCTAACAAGCAAAGTATATACGGTGGGTTTCATGCACTGCTTAATAATCATCACATCAAGATCTATGTGTAGCTGAAGTCTTTCATTACCGGTACATGTTTGATGTTTTTAATAGTCTGAGTCTAAAGTCCACTAATAACAGTCAGATAGAAATATGCTGAAGTCACTAGTTGTTATTGTTTTTTTGGGGGTTTTTTTTGGTAATGCCAAAACGATGTTACGCAGGTTTAATTCTAAGCTTTGTAAGCATCCCCATTGTCCTGATTCTGGAAATTAACAGGCACCCACATTCACAGGAAGCCTTTAAAGGTAACTCCTCTTTGCATCGCTCTATTCCAAAATTGTTTGTGCAGCTATTTAGTGCAACTAAAGACAATGTTGCCATTAAAGACACGACAACTGAAACACAAGTTAATTATGCCTATTCTGCACTGCCGTCAGATTTGCTACTGTCCCTTTTGCAAAAATCTCACAGCAAAGCATAATATTTCACGGGCAGCAGCTTTTTGCAAGAAATTCATGTGAGGTCAGGAGCCATTGTTGTGCCAGAATTTATATTTTATGAGGGATCCTGGGTTACTCCTGCAGGCTATACTGCTTCATGTGTCACCAAGTCATCACTCCTTCCATATTAACCGCATATGACATTAGCTGTCTGGCACTGCCACCCTCTGGGAGCCTGACGGTCCACAGAGCTGTGCCACACATTCCTAACGCAGCTCTGCAGAAGCCTTCCAGCAAACAAAACACTCTTATGAGTTAATTCATTAAATATACTTAATACTTAATAATAATCACTGAAGAAGATGAGGCTACCTGAGAGCTTAAGGGTTTAAAAATCACATTCACACCCGTTTTGTACAACAATGCTAGACACTTCCCTTTAGCTATGTGTTCCCACTCTGTCCAGCTACGATTGACCTCCACTCAAAGTCAGCATGACTGGGCTGTAAGCTCAGAAACTTGCTGCTGTTCCTGCAGGGCTACTGTTCATGCCAACACCTACAAGCTGGAGTGACTGGCTTACTTTACGGTTAGCATGAGCTATTGCCACAGGTGCTTCTAGACACTCAATCAGATAAAAGCAGTTGTCTCTCTTAAAAATGACATGTTTATGATCATGTTTTTAAAAGCAGATCTCATTATATGCAATGTTCTTCTAAAGCTTTTAAAGGACAGTCAACACAAAAAATTAAAATTACCATGTCTGCAAGATATTCTACTTACTGCACAACAAAAAAAGTGCTAATACGCCTACATCAATTAGCACATGCACAAAGAGAACTTTCAGAGACGACAAAATGGATTTAAATCTGTAACGTGCAAAACTGCATTTTAAGCCTTTGTCACCCTATTCTAGTTCAACTTTCATCACACATTCATCCTGACATGGCAAACAGAAGGACATCAGCCTGCCTGGAAAATTCTGCAGCGTGGCAAACACTGTCCATGCAGAACAATAAAAAAAAAAAAAAAACATGTTAAAGGTTTCATGTAAAGAAAATGCACTGTGAGCATGTGTGTCCGTGCTCTGTGTGTGTGTTTGCATGTGTGTGTGTGTGTGTGTGTGTGTGAGATGGGAACATGGACTTGCTTCTGCATGACATTCTGCAAACTCAGCATCATGCCCAGTTCGCCCTTCATCTTCTCTCTGTTGGCTCGACATTCTGCCAGGTAGCGCACGGCCTGCAAGGACAAGGGCAGCTGTTATCTATTTGGCCATAAAAGCTGAAAGACGCTTTGTGATATTAAAAGAAAGAAAAAGAAAAAAAGGCACGACTTTAAAAAGGGCATGCATGTGCAAACATTAAATGTTACATAACCGATATAAATACAAATGTACTGCCTTTGTGTTTACCGGGTAACCGAAAAAAGTAGTTATATAAAGCCACTTCAAATGTGTGCACACAATGTGAACGAATGGCTATAGAGGAAGTCGTGAAGGGTGGCTATGTAAAGCATAGTGTTTACACCACATCAAACAACAGATGTCCCTATTGTGCAGTGTTTCCAAATATGGACCTTTTTTCTTTTTTTCTTTGAAATTGCGCCATGTGCAAGCTTGTGACTGAATGTTACACACAGGTGGAAAACATGCCCTTTAAACTGTCACTGAAACCTGTTCTGACACTGCAGGACAGCAGGGGAGGTTTTCCCTTACAAACCAAGTGTTTTGTGTTTTATGTGACCACATACTTACCAATAGTGCAGAGTAGACAACCTGTGGATTTGGATGGTCCAAAAAGAGGATAAGACCTGGCAGACAGCCTTGGTCTTCTACTATGGCTCTTCGGTTCAAGGGGTCTGCGGCAAGATCCCGCAACTGGTTCACCACAGTCAGTGCATCCATCTCTGCACTCATGGTGCTTCTTGTCTCGATGCCACACACATTAAAACAGTCTCTTCCTAAAATAAAACGATAGAATATTTTAGAAAGCTTATGTTGAACAACTCAGAGAAGCAGCTAATTTTAGTTTTTAAAAGACCTTTTCTAATTGAAATCTAATTTTCACATCTTTTACAATTTGGTAACACGCTCAAAGATATTCGGTTTGGGATCATTTAAAGCCAAGCTCAAAGCAGTGAATGTTGTTGACAGTGTGGCCTTGCACTAGACTAACTCTCTGAATAATTTCTTGCCCATTAACTAGGGAGGGACCTTAGATCATGTGATTCTTCTGTTGTTGCACAGAGAACAACAAAAAACATTTGGTGATGCTCTTTCCAGACATACAGCTAAAAACATCTATATTACACAGGTAAACGAAGAATCTATTAATTTGGACCTATAATATAATTTTATATATGTAATCTCTTTAATTTTTATTAGCTTTATTGAATGTATTCATTTTGCTAGTCATATTTCGTTGATCTCTTCGTTCACGATTTTATTTTAAAGTGTATAAAAGTCTATACAGCTTTATTTTTTTGCATCCAAATCACTTGTAAATATTTATAACTTGATGTCTTTAGAAAACAAAGTTGGGTTGATTGTAAATCTTACAACGTTTAAACTAACTTGCTGCAAACCTATGTTAATGGTACAATTTCTAATAATGTTATGCGTTGGCGGCAAGTTCTAACTACTAAACACTATATCAGCAATAACATGTGTAAAACGTACAGTGCAATCTGACTGAGAAGTGGATTATAACTACACAGCTAGACATGTATGATAGTTGTCATACTACCTGAAGATCGAGTAGTTTAGCGTTGTATGAGGCACTTGAACCAGTACTTTAATTTGCGCTAACCCAAATACAGATGCTCCTTTCAGTGAAAAGACACTTTCTACGACCCCTAACCTCACCTCAAATCACGCCCTGTGAGACGGTCCGGGCTATGCTAGCTAGGCTAGCAGGCATTACTTGACAATTGGAGCATACCTTCCTGTCAGTTTTCGTGGAAACCAAGAGACAATTCCCCGTGACTTCGGCTACGACGGATTCAAAGACTGCGCAACCACAAAAATCCTACGTTACAAACAGCTAACCCCAAAACAAGAGAAACCAAATTATTTCAGTAACGCCAGGCCTGCGCCTCTATCTCCCCTTTGCCTGTTTAGCTAGCAGCTGTGCACTGCACTGTGTTTGTGTTTTGTGGCGAGCAAATGGGGTACAGCTGTTTCTTCATAAAGGACATCTCATTTTTCCACCAGGATCCCAACAGTTTAACTGTGACATAGCTCCGTCGGGAAATGTAGGGAACTATAACGAACGTCCACATATTTGCTAGCATGTGGTTGGATGGTCTGGTAGAATGGACTGTCGTGATAGCAAATCACGAGACAGATATGTTTTAGAGTTCAATGCTAATTGGTGACTTTCTTTGCCAATCAATTATAATAACCAATCGTGAGGTTAATCTACGTAATCGTTTTTTTCAATTGGCTCAAAATGCATTCCATAGGTCCTACTATGTTAGCCACTATCTGCTGTCCATGTCCGTCGTGTTGACAAGGTGGAAAAATTGAGAAAGTTATTCTACAAGCGCAAGTCCGGTAAGTTGGAATGGAAGTAAGGCACATACTGATCTTTGGATGTGAATACAATATAAAACACGTGGTGATAACTGTCTCGGGTAAGTTATAAATTATTATAAATGTGTGTTTCTAGGTCAAATCCTTATAAAATTCATCGGATTGTATTAGCTAGCCAGCTGCTATCATTAGCCGGTTAGCATAAATGCCCGCTAAAGTTGAGACTCACTCATTTAGCTTAATCATACACTCTATAAAAACGTTGGTCTGTGTTAAGCTCAGAGCGCTTGTTCCCACGCTTATCCTGTTTCGGTAATAAGAGAAGGAAAATTTGTGGCTTATTAATGTTATATAGAAAGGGAAACATATAAATGTTCATATCAGTGAGGATTTACAATGTAAGAGCAGCCAAATTGCAAAAAGAAAAAACACATTGTAAATTTTAGGGAAAAAAAAAAAGATCGTTTCTAATTTTTAACATAGCAGAGATTTATTTATTTTTTGTTCCAGAGCATCTTAACGCTGTTATACTGTAGATCCACAAAGTTCTTCCAGTGCGTTTGTTGGTTTAAAGTGTTGTGTTTGATGGTGGTTGAAACTGACTTTCTCACTCTTTGTTTTGTATTTCTTCTAGATGACTGGTTGGTGATGATGATGTTGATGTTGGCACGTGTGCCAGTGTACCCTTGAAACGCACCGACAAGAATGAGCAAAGAGTATGCAAGGATGGAAATGGACCTGGTATGTGACAAATTAGATTAAACACAGATATTTGTTGTTAGTCAGGTGACGGTTCCACATTGACTGAGCTGTATTTGGTTGAATAATAACTTGGCTGTACCCAGTTAAGTTATTATTCAATTGCTTTGAATTGAATTATTATTGCTTTTTCTGTTTCAGGCTTTTGGATCAGTGAAGCCTTATGGGTCCTCGAGAAGTATTGTGAGGAGAATTGGTACAAGTCTCCCGATTAAACCCTGTCCCAGGGTAAATTTTCAGGTGAGGCCAAGTTACTCTCATTAGAGCTTTTTAGTTTTGTCTTATTTAAGGCAAATTAGAATTGAAAGTTTTTTTTTTTCTTTTTCATTTTCTTTTAAGACAATGACATGTTGTCTCTATTATGAGTCATTCCTTTCTCTTCATCTGTTTTCACGCACGTCTCTCCTACCTGCTGGAGTCACTGCCATGTGACAAAATCACATGCCCTCTTCAACTTTTGTTTACCTCTGCTCGTCTGACTGTTTTCATTTTAGAACCATAAACAGTTTGGGTGAAGGGATATTTGATTACCACTCGAACACTGACTTTAACCTTTAAGAATTTGATTACCATTTTAAAAATGTTAAAAACTGGCTCGCTGTTCTTCACTTTCCTTCAACTCTGTGCTTTTCTCTTCTTTTCTTCTGTCTCCAGCTACCCTCCGTAGCTATGAGGAATGCAGTATGTCTGCTGTAGGTCAGTTGGTTCAGCAACCTTCAACAACCTTGAGCTGACTAATTCCTACTGAGCTACCTGAACCTTTGATTAACAATGTGTAGATGCTTTTCCTCTAAACTAACCTTATTTTTACTGAATGATTTTCTAACATTAGTTGTTGTATGTGTGCCTGGTGTGCTATCATCAGGCTTTTTTTTTTCCCCCTCTAAGCATTTTTTTTTTTTTTTTTAAATCCTCCTCCTCTGATAGCTTTATCCATACCACGATGAAGCTGGTGTCTTGATTGGCAGCAGGAGGCAGAACTGCCTGGTGGCCACTCTGGCTGATGTTGCATGGATTGACAGGGATGAGGATGATGAAGACGACTACTTTAGCAGGCCGAGGTAAGACTATAGTCTGTAGAAAGATATCTCTGAATCAGGCTGAAGACTTAAGCGCTTGTAAAGAGTTACTAGAAGGAGACAGTTTTATTTCAAATCTGCAATGGAAACAGGTCGGGGATCCCACCAGGACTCATGTTTCGAGCCCAGCGGCCTCACCCTCCCAGAAGTCGCCTAAACCGCCAGAACTCTCTACCCAGTATGCATCATGGAGCTTTGGATTCACAGGCGTCAGCTGCTGCCAACAACGAAGCCATTCAGAAGATCAGTGCGCTGGAGACTGAGCTTGCAAAACTCAGGGCTCAAATTGCACAAATTGTTCTGGCTCAAGAAAAGAGTGCACAGCCAGGTACTGCTTAACAATTCTGTTACAAATTTTTTAAAATTGTATTTTAATTTTTTGCAACATACTAAATGACTGTATAGTCTCTTATTTTTCTCTTCATATTTAACTGTAATAATGGAAATGTCCCTCTAGATGGCAGCAGAGTGTCACATGGCGTATACTCTATTTTCTTTCTTTTTTCCTCTTTCTTTTTTCCTCTTTCTTTTGTGTTACATTTGCTACTACCACAGGGGCACCTCCTCCCCCTCTACCCTGTGGCAACCTGCCACCTCCCCCACCACCTCCACCACCTCCCCCTCTTCCACCCCCACCCGCAAGTCTGCAGCGGACATTTTCGGCCATTGAACTAATAAAAGAGCGTAGAGGGAAGAAGACATGCGGCCAGACAGTTTTGGAGTCAAGACCTGCCGAAATCCCCAGCATGCTCGATGTCCTAAAGGACATGAACAAAGTCAAGCTGCGATCAGTGAAAAGGTAGGCCTCTGCTTAAGACATGAATGAGATACATTTGGAAGTGATGAAAAGTGGCCAGTGAAGTGTTTCTGAGGTGTTTGAAGTCTCATTAGTGAATGCAAGTGCTAAGGGCCTTTCACACCAGACGCACAAAATCCAGGCGTATCTTTTGTGCATTAAAAATATTGTTCGGATTCACCTTTTGTTAATGCAACAGTTCACACCGGCCATATAATTTCACTTTTTTCATTTAGAAAACTTGATTAATTTATTTTGTTTGTTTTTACAGTTGTTTTCTGAGGACAAATTTTCTGCAAAAAACGGTGTGTGTGGTGTGTGTGTGTGTGTGTGTGTGTGTGTGTGTGTGTGTGTGTGTGTGTGTGTGTGTGTGTGTGTGTGTGGTGTGTGTGTGTGTGTGTGTGTGTGTGTGTGTGTGTGTGTGTGACACGTGAAGTTCGGATCCATAAAATTTGGAATTTCCTGTCATTTTTATGCATTGCGCTCAGTTTGTAACGGCTTTTAGAGTCTGACACAAAGACATTCATCTGAATCTGACACCTCCTTGCTAAGTATAAGCTAATTCAAGATGAATCTCCATTAAGTCATTGACTTCATGCATTACTTCAAATTCAACTTCATGTTATCAGACACATAGTGTCGTCTTCTGTTTTATTAAGCCGCTGCTACTCAAGATGTTTGTATCACGCTACATTCCTATGTAGTGCCAGAGCTACTGCATGCCCATATTACAGTATTGTGTGCTTTGGTCAGGCTGTTGGAAAACTGATATGTCTAATCACATTGAGAAAAGTTAAAAAAGAAAAAAAAAATAGGGGTGGTAGATGTTGTTTGCCAAAAATGGGTCATTTTTGCCCGTTGCTAGGTGGTTGCTAGGCATGTAGTGGCTAGGCTATTGTAGTGAAATTAAAACAATGGGATGCTTTCCTCAGGTGTTTTTAGGTGCATAAAGGCTAAAAACACGTCACTGTTGCTAGGCGGTTTCCAGGCTTCATAATACAGAAAGCATAATTCAACTAATTCAATCAAATTAGATGATGTTATCATGAAAATAATGCAAGGTGTTGTAGGGCCGTAAACGTTAAGATCCTCTTAGCATGTTGCTAGGCAACGTGATGACGTTCTCATTGTACTATAGTGATAGTAGCGCCCATGTTTATATGTTCCCTATTTCATCCTAGATCAGTGGACTAATCTTGATGAGGTTTTGCATAAACATTGCCTAGAGCACCTGTGTGACGTACACAAATATTTTATACAAATCCCACAGTCGTACATATTTGTGCATTTGAGAGTTCAGTTGAGGACCGAACGGAATGTCCCACTGTAGAGCAGAGTGGAATGTCCCACTGTAGAGCAGAGTGGAATGTCCCACTGTAGAGCAGAGTGGAATGTCAGATGAGAACGATATGGCACAATAAAATGTATGATGGCGTACCTGTCTGCCAGGTTTGCTTGTTGATAATTTTTGGAGGAGTTCACAGAGAAAGAATCAAACACTCAGTGATTTGGTGCGTTACAGTAACATTGGTAAATGCCCCATCACCTGTGTGTGTTTACAGTCGTCTGGTAGAAGATGATGCCAAAACAAAGTCCAAGGAGCCGGCAGATGCTGCATCTCTCATCGCCGAAGCCTTGAAGCGCAAGTTTGCTCATCGTCATCGAAACGACAGTGAACGAGATGACACAGAAGAATTCAAAATTCCTGTCATAGAAGCGAACCCTCAAAAAGAAACCATTCCGGTGAGAAATGTTGATGTATTATAAGGAGGCTTATATTAATTGAAAAAAACAAAACAAACAAAAAAACAACTTTTATTATCCAGAATAAGTGAACTCAACACCCCAGATGGTCTGTTACTCAGAACCATGCATGAAGTTGTTCTTCAGAACAGTTTGTAAAAGGCCTGCCTTGTCAGAGAATATTTGGCAGGTGTTTGGATGAACCATCTATCACAGGCTGACGTCAGTAAATCAAATCTGTAAATTACAGAACAGAGTGGTGAGGAGAAAACAAATCTCAGAAAACGTGTAACTCGCTGTGGAGTTCTCAAAGTTTTGTATTTTGGAATTAGCTTTTAACTTTTTGTTTTTAAATGAGTTCAGTTGTGTCCACAGTGGGTTTGCTTGTTATTTTCACTGTTAGTCTTTTGAAATGTTACTGTATTTGGCAACTATGTTTTCCAAGTTGACAAAATCACATCATCATCATTTTTTTTTTTTTATTTGTTTAGAATTTTTCTCATTTTTATTTTAGTAAATTGCGATTTAAAAAAAAAAAAAAATTATATTCAGTTTTAGTCTTTAGTTTACTTTCAGTTAACTATGATAATGTTTACCAGCCTGTGTAGTTAGCGTGTTGGAAAACCACTCCTGCTGTTTTTATAAGTATGAATGGAAAAAAATGTTTCATCACACCTGAAACATCCTTTAACTTCAACCATACTGACCTGATGTTTCTCTAAAGGAAGCTGATCGGTCAACACTAATTGGTTCAGCTACAAGTGAACAATTTGAAGCAGAACCACAAGCTGATTTTTATAAAAGGGCAAAAAAACAACTTAGCGGTTTACAGAAAAGATGAGTAAAATATTTAAAACTCCGTGTTTGTAGATGTCAGTTCAGATGGCACAGATATAATTTTTAAGAAGCATTTCAGGATCTTAATTCATTCTTTTGTCATGCAGTTGTTTAAGTGCTCTGCAGATTTCTCATGCACTTAATTCTGCTGTGTTCTGTTTTTCCACAGTTTGGGCAGCACATGTTGAAAGCAACTGGAAAAAGAAAGTTGGTCTGAACAGACAATGTAAGCCTAAGGTCCAGATGTTCTGTAGATGCATTGAAATTCCTTTTTATCTAATCTGTTTCTTTGGAAGGACAAGGGATTTTTGCCGGAATACGACCTCAAGTCTCACCAGTCATCCTGACTGATTTTGCACTTTTCTAACTTATATTAACCTCTTTCTTTTAAAGACGTTTTATTGTAATTTGTTGTCGTTGAACTGAAGGTCTTAATTTTTATGTTCAGTCTGTCTCGAGTGAAAGTTGATTATATTATTGAAACTTTGGGTTTTGTTAAACCTGCGCCTCAGCAGGGCTGATCAGCTTCCTATTTTTTAAGGCTGCATAAAAGCTGAAGAGTTCATAGAAAAGGAAGATTTTCTGACTTGTGCACTTTGTTGCCTGACGTTTAGACTACTTTATGATTAGGATCTGTTTATATTTTGGTTTAAGTGAATAATTTAGTTTTTAACACTTAATTATGGCTTAGATTCGTCTCAGTGTAAATTAATGTGTTATCAGTCAGGTTTCAGTGACGCTGGATAATATTTCATCTTCTTCCCAAGTTGCAAGTTTTGCCTTTAGCTGGTTCACAATTATGCATATGTTTTTCTGTGTGATTCGCCTTTAAGAACCAAAGATATTTCACTGAAGCCCTTCAGGATTTCGCCTTTCAATACCAAATTTTGCATTTCATGTCCCTTTTTTTTTTTTTTTTTTTTTTTTTTTTTTTTTTTTGAAATTAACTGCTGCTGGATACTTAAAGGTACTGGGACACATGCAGCGTTTTGTTTCTACCTCTGCTAGGAAACACTTTCCTAGATTCAAAGTTCAGCAACAACACTAAAGAAACACTACGCTGTCACGATACTGCGAAGCTCTGTATTGACAGCATGTTTTAACAAATGTACCCAAAGTCATTAGTATTGCATAAATCCTGCTTTCGTGTAGAGGTTCATCACATTTCCAAGTCTGGATTGGATTCAGAGGCATTCGAGGTTTTTAGGAAGTGTTTTGTTTAATTAAGGAATGCACATTGTTACTATTTGTGACTATTATGTATGCCATGTAATTGCTGCTGAACATCAGCTGGATTGTCTTTCATGGGGAAAGTGGAGTGGATACGTCAGTAGTAATTGTTTTTGTTGAAGTTGTCTTACATAAAAGTTAATTTATCAAACTAATAAATAAAATGTCTATCCTGACCTGTTTTGTTGTCATTTTTGCAGAAGTTGGGAGTTGAAGAAATTATGTTTTGGTCATTTTGAGGTTTTTATCTGAAAATCCATCATTGTGTGATTTCAGATTAAATAATAGACTTAAAACAGTCAACCTGGAAACCGACTGAACATTTTATAAACCTATTATTGTTCAGCTGCTTAACAAATATCTAATCAGCTGTTCACATGGAAGAAACCCCAAAATCCCATTTACTTCCTCTAAAACTTGCATCTCTGCATGCAGTGTACCCTTAAACAGCCTGCCCTTCTATAAATTTCAGCTTCCATTCAAACTGTTTTTGATGTAACCTTTAGGTAATTTTTACATGCATTTTACATATTTAACTGATATTGCGCACTCACTAACCACTTCAGTAGAAAAACCTGTTCAACTTCTTGCTAATGCAAATCTACAGAAAAGCCAAACACCTGCCAGAAATTTAGTGCACTCGTAGAGATAGGCGAGATGACCTGCTGAAGTTCAGAATGAGGAAGAAAGATGATATAAATTATTTGTAATATGGCACGACTGAAACTGCTGATCCACTGGGATTTTCTCACAAAGCCATCTCTAGGGTTTAGAATGAATGGTTAGAAAATAAGGAAATATCTATCAGCAGTTGTCAGAGGAGAATGTGCAGACTGCTGCAAGCTGATACGAAGGCAACAGTAACTCAAGTAGCCACTCGGCACAACCAAGGTATGCAGCAAAGTGTCTCTGAATATGCGACTTGTTGACCCTTGAAGCACATGGGCTACAGCGGCAGAAGACCACACCGGGTTTCACTCCTGTCAGAACAGGAAACTAAGGATAAATTTGTGTAAAAAAAAAAAAATTGGTCAGTAGAAGATTGGGAAAATGTTGCCTGGTCTTTGTGATGCATTCAGGGGTCAGAACTGGGTTTAAACAACATGAAAACGTGGATCCACCATGCCTTGTATCAAAGGTCCAGGCTGCTGCTAGTGGTGTAATGATGTGGGGGATAATTTCTTGGTACACTTTCTGAGCATTGTTTAAACAGCACATCCTACCCAAGTATCATTGCTGACCACGTCCCTCTACGACCACTGCGTACCCATCGTCTTGTGTTGGCTTCCAGCAGGATAACACACCATGTACAAAGCTCATATCATAAACTGCCTTCTTGAACATGACAATGAGTTTACTGTCCTCGAATAGTCACTAGATCTCAATACAACAGAGCAGCTTTGGGATAGTGAAGCAGCAGATTCACAGCTACAGTGTGACGACATGAGGTCAACGTGGACCAAAATGTCTGAGGAATCTTTCCAGTACCTTGTTGAATATATGCTTTGAAGAATATGAAGGCAAAAAGGGGTCGTAACCCAGTAGCAGCAAGTTGTACCTCTAAAAAGAGCTTGAGTGGGCCTACTGGTTTCACAGTTTGCCAGTATCGAAGTGATTATTTATTAACTGGTGTAAAACTCAAGCATTTGTCAACAACGGGTTTTATTATTCAAATTGTAACTGCAACAGGCATGTATCAAAAAGGTCAATACAGCAAAGCCTTTACAAAATCTGGCTTGACACTGAAGTCTTCCCAAAAAATGGCTGTCGCAACAAATTGTAAACAGTTTTTGTCAACAGTCTTACAGCACTTAACAGCAAAATACAAATCAGCTAAAGTAAGAAAAAAAAGCACCTGTTATCTTTCAAAATGTATAAACACAAACACAACTTGTGGCACTATACAGAATCAAAGTAGACAAACCAAACACGAAGAAATGGAATGTTCAAATTCACTCGACAATTTTGTTTCCGTACAAAAGAAGAAGAAAAGAAAAGATAGCTGGAGTTGTTCCTCGCAACAAAAAGGCAAAGGGATCGGACAGTGCATCAAAAGACAAGCACGCCATGCAGTTGATGGGAACAGGAGTTGGTTTGGTCACTTAGCATAGTTTGTGCATAGTTGTAAGGCATCAGTCGAGCAGTCCTTTAGGTTTCATGTGGCTGTGAGACATTCTGAGGAGAGGGAGACTCCTTAGTTAGATCCTAACCACCCAATAATAATAATAATAATAATAAAAACTTGCATTATCCTCCTCCCCTTTTACAAAAAAGAAATAAATTTTTAAAACAAAAAAAAAAAAACGTCTGCAAACCCTGAGCAAGTCGAGTTGCGTGGAGTTGACTTCCAGGTGAGATGCATGTGCGGTGACTAACCACCCTCCAGTCTGGCAGGGAAGGTTCCCACCCACCCTCACCCCACTGCCCCAAGTTTAACCAGGACTGGATGATGTGGAAACATCAGAAAGAGACTATTTCCTATAATACCTTCACAGGATGTCTTGGAAACAAAGCTGCTCATCGAACGCCGCTGTTATTCGGGAGTGCAGGAACACATGGTAGAACAGGTGGAGTCATTTATGGCATCTGGTGTGTCTGAATAAGGTTCTGCTCATGGCTTTGACAGGGTGTGTGTGTGTGTGGGGGGTAACAGTTCAAAATGAGTGGTTTCTTCACATCTGTGCTTCGAAGGCAAATGTGGGGCCGACGTGATTCGTTTCAGTTCGACGGAAAGATACAAAACAAACAAGACGCGTAAACAGTCTTCGTAGAGGCAGCAAAAGGACTGGGCTTGTCACATTTTTTTTCTGTTGTTTTTTTTTTTTTACATGAGGAAGAATCTTCAATACCAATGCAACAACGGCATTACTCCAAAGTCTTAGAAAGGTCTGAACACTCCAGTTGTCTCAGTCAATACAGTTCAGATCATTCTTCAAATCTTTGTTTTCAAATGGCACTTAAAAAAATACCAGAAAAAAGGTCTTCTTCAGTTCTTATACTGCTTTCCCCTTAAAGTTCACAAACTTAAAAAAAAAAAAAAAAAAGGTGGTGCGTTCAGTCAGTAATGCCAAAACTACAGAGGACAAATAAATAAAGCAAATAAAAAGAAAAAATACAGCAGTAGCCAAATGAGGTATCTATGTATTGCTCTATGCCAAAAAAAAAAGAGGAATTAAAATTAAATAAATTAAGTAAAATCAGTGGTTTATCAAGATGGGAGGCCAAAGCAACAAAACATAAACTAGGTGTTCGGAACGGGTGGGGCAGCGGCGTGGCCGCAAACCGCTGGGTGCCCCACCCGACCCCCTCAGTGTATTGTGAGGCCCTGAGGCCCCCCAGGGGTCACGAGGTTGAGGTGAAATGGCACAGAAGGAGTGTGTCAGGATTCTCTGCTTCCCTGAGGTATTTCTTTGGAGCTGGTTCCTCCTGCGGTCGTAGCTGTGCTGCCGTCACTCGGCGCGGTGGCAGCGTCTCCTGTGTCTGCGCAGGCCGTGCTGGGCTCTGCCTCCTCGGAGACCGGAGCCGGCTCCTGCTGTAAGCCTCCCCAGCTGGCTTTGTTTAGCCCCATGTGACCCAGCATGGTCTGGGACAGACGTGTGTCACAGAAACGGGCCCACTCTGCAAACAGCGGCTCAGCCACATATGTCATAAAGCCTGAGGGAGGAGAAAGGGTGGCAGATGCTGATTAGGACGAGTATTTGCATTACACGCAAGCCGTTGATAACGGGGGACTAAAAACAGAGCCAAAATCCTTGCCTATTTGAATGTTGCCGACTGTGTTCATCTCTCTGTCGCAAAGTGGGCTGACTTCAAGTTTGTGCTTCTTCTCAATGTCTCCTGCAAGAGTGTAACAAAGACTTTAATAAACAAGAAGAAAGAAAGGACCTCCAATCTGGAGAAGAAAGAGCAAAACAAATAAGGGAAAAATATGGACAGATAACCTTGTTGGAAGAACTCCTCTGTCACTTTCTCACTCCACTGTTTGCTCAGCTCCCATGGTCTGCAGGGGTTACAGATATCTGCACACTTCAGGGCCATCTGCATTGGAAAAGCAAAGATAAATATGAACCTGCTGTTTGCTGAGATGCAGGAGCTTTTTTTAAACCAACACTGACCTGCAGGACGAAATGACGATGGCTGGCGGTGCTCATGCACAGGTTCTCCTGGTCCAGGTGCAAGCGAAACCTGGACAGGTAGTCATTCTGCCTGCTGATGTCCGTGGCCAAGATTAAGGAACCCAAATCCCTCTCCATGTTCAGCCTGAGGTATTACAAAGCAGGTTTGTTTAAGAAAACACATTTTAAAGCAAAGAGCGGTCTTATGAAAGAACTCTGTTTCTGCACAGCCTTGTAAGTGGCACAGTTTGAGTTCTCTTTGTGTTTCCCAGTGTCAGACTGACCTGTCCTCAGCAGGCAAATGGGAGAAGAGCCCAGTCTCTCTGAGCAGACCCACTGCTGACTTCCAGTGGTGGTTTTCTAGAACTGAGGTATTCTAGGTGTACAAACGAGAAATTGTGTGTGCACGTTAATTTAATACATCGTACAACATCCTTCACTGAAGTCTTCTAATAGGTTAGGCAGGCTAAAGAGTGACTGCTTTGTTGCCTTACTCTATAGAGTGTGGCAAGATAGTGGTCAGTCTTGATGAGGAAAGGCTGGTTGACCCCAGGATGGTCCAGGTCATGGGTGGCAGCTGCTAAGAGTCCCAGTAAGATGTCTTTGGAGGTCAGAGACTTGGCAAGCTGCACAAAAAAATAATGCAAGAAGGGTTTAAAATACAAGAATGCCTTCTCCGAAGAACTCTCAGCTCTGCAAATAGCATACTTTTATTCAAAATCTGTCTGTAAGAGCACTTATTTGGATGCATTATCAAACGCACATCTTAATGGTAGCATTCACTGGTTAGACTGAAAGAAGCTGATGAGGAAAGCCTGTACTGTGAGTTGAATACTGTTGAAGCAAGAAACCTTGGCTATGCAAGAATTTTTTTTTAAGAAGACCTTGTTGTGGCTAGCAAAGGACTGGGTGAGAGTTAGCTACTTAAACCCAAAAGAGCTCACGTGTTTTGTCTCACCATGGGCTCTCGCAGGTAGCAGTACATGGCCTGTGTGACATCTGCAGCATGGACAGCGTTGTGGTACGGGTTGTCGCTGTGGTAGTCCTCCTGAACCATGACCAAAAACCTCCAGAGTTTGACCATGTCCAGCTGGAAGAGCTCCACCAGCCCATACTGGTTCAGCAGGTGGAAAGTCAGGGTGATCAGGCTGTTTCCTGAGCAAGAAGTCAAATCAGAATGATCACTCTGCATTCATCCCTTAAGTTCACCTATAAAAGCTGCAACTGAACGCTGCTGAACTCAACAATAATCACTTCTATTGCCAGTCTTTTTTTATGGATGCATCCATCTTTCCTAATTCTGCCTCCACTACACCACCTCCTCCTAATTGCACCAGGTTGCACCAGTCTGATTTTTAATAGTTGTGATTCTCACCACTGCAATCCTTAACTTCTGCTTTTGAAGTTTAACTCGGGTCAGGTCAGAGACGGGTCAAGAACATGTCTTAAAGCTGTTTGGATGATTGGATTGAGGTTACCTCAATTATACAGTGCAGGATGTGCAATTATATACATGATGAGAATTTCTTTTCATCCTCATTACGAGAGTGGCACTTAGTGGTTCAAAAATAAGAGAATGTAGAAAAAACGAATTACTTTTGTTTACCATTGACTTCCTGAACTCCACTGCTGCAGTCTGGCTTTCACACAGACCAGCTGCCCCCCCCCCAAAAAAAGGAGTATGATGAAAATACAAAGCACAATCTCTGAAGCTTCTTTCACACGTCAGCTTAAGAGAGTTGGAATATTTTCCCGCATTATCCTTTCTCACATGTCGTACACAGCAGGAAATTGTCTGCCTCAGACATGCTCTCACTACAGGAAGTACACCTGGTGGTTTGCGCGAGGGATCTTACTGGACGCAGAGGGGAGGAGGCAGCGCACACGTCACGCCTGCTCGCTAGCAGTAAATACGCCAGAGTATTAGCTGCGCTATTTGCACACTGGTGCAATCAGACATCACATGGACACTGTACTATGCAGCCCGCAGATGAACAGACCTGCTAATGGAGAAATGACTGACATTTCTCCCACGCACCACTGCCGTGTGCTGGAGTATGTCCCAGCTGTCATACAGTAAGAGGTGGGGTACACCCTGGACAGGGCACCAGTCTGTGAGGTTTAGAGAAATTCAGGGCTACAGTGCATGTGTGAAAACAGCTTATGGAAAAATATTCTTGAGGATTTTAGAGGTTACAGGAGTACACACAGAAAGGAGGAGGGGCTAATTCAGAAGAGTATGCACTTCTATCCTATTACACAGATAAATAAATATAGGGCCTCCACACCAATACACTTAAAATAATTTGAGTTTAGTTTAATACAAATCTAAATAATACAACACTGTATGTTTATTTTCTGTCAAGCCTGGGCTTTGCTTAGACATAAAACAGCTGATGTATATTTAAAGTAAAACAGTGACATAGCTGCAGAGCTAATCCTAAAACTGTGCCAGGTATCAGATAGATGGCACCAGCGCCAACACTTTAAATCTCAACCAGAGGTCAGGATTCACCAGTCAGTGTGCACGACAATCAGCCACAACATTAAAACCGCCGACAGGTGGAGTGAATATTGATCATTTTGTTACAACACCTTCAGTGCTGTCATTCATGTGGGTGTTACTTTGAAACAATGTTTCACGAGTGGCATTTATCAGAGTCAGAACACGCACACCTTTTCTTCTTTTTACTTGGTCCCTTTAAGGATAGCCACTGAGGATCATCTGCCTCCATCTTACTCTATCCATATCTATCCTCATGTGTCACACCAAACCTCTGCAGGTCCTCCTTCACTGCATCTGTGGTCTCAGTCTTTTCCTCCTGCCAGGTTGCTTCTTTTTCGTCCGACTGTCACAAAACCCTTTTTCAGTATATCCATCATCCCTTCTATTTGCATGTCCAAACAATCTCAGACTTCCCTCTCTAACTTTGTATCCAAACTGCTCAATCTGATCTGAAATCTGCCTCATTCCCAACCAAGGTTATTATCGTTAACGAAAACTAACGAAATAACGAAAACTAGAAGTGAAAAAACATTTTTGTTAACGGAAATAAAAATAAAAACAAAAAAAGGAAAACTAACTAAAACTGTAATGAGTGTTCACAAAACTAACTAAAACTGTAATGAGTGTTCACAAAACTAACTAAAATTAACTGAATTTATAGCAAAAATGTGTTTAGTTTTCATTGATGTGTGCGTGTCATACAATAGTCAAGGGTGAAAATGAAGTTTAGTTTCCAGATTTTTTTCTTGCTGCGTCTCATTATGCCAGCAGGTGGCAGTACGTTAGTCGAGTCGTCTGTGTTGCTGCTCAGTCCACACGCAGAATCATGTCAGGAAAAGTCGGGAGAAAGCGCCAGAGTCCAATTTGGGATTACTTTGAATATGACTGTGTTTTGGATAAAGCAAGTTTCTTGTAGTGGAAAGAGACAAATTATGAGGGACATTTCTAAAGGGAAAAAAATCCGACAAACCTTAAAGTGCACTTGAAAAGCTCACACAAGAAGGCTAACCTAGCTTACCTTGAGAAGGTAAGGGAGCACACTCAACCCTCATCCCCAGAAAACAGAAGCTAACCCCAGGCAAGGCAGCGTGATGCATCCCGAGATAACAGGAATGGGATACAACTGTGTGAGTCAATTGCCTTCAAAAAGTTTATCAATTCACTTGAACCAAAATTACGAACACCCGGTGCTGCGAGAGTTAATAGTCTCATTAGAGCCAAGATATACATTTTATAGTTGCCTGGTATCAATGGTTGTTCATCTGCCTTTATTTATTTATTTATTTATTTATTTATGTATGTATTTATTTATTTAAAGAACCCATAGGTGGGAATGTGAGTTGTCTGTCTCTGCGTGTTAGCCCTGCGACAGACAGGCGACCTGTCCAGGGTGCAGGGTGTGGTAGCTGGAATAGCAACATACCCAAGGATAAGCAGAAGAGAATGACTGATATGATGAAACTGGGATTTTGTTACACTTAATTATTGCAAACAACTAAAATTATAACTGAAACTAATCAAAACTAAACTGAAACTAAGGCTTTTCAAAAAATAAAAACCAAACTAAACTAGCAAACAATTGGTAAAAACTAATTAAAACTGATATAAAATTGAAAATCTGAAGTCAAAACTAAATAAAAATAAAAACTAATGAAAATTGCAAAACTATTAAAACCCTGTTCCCAACAAAAGCATTTTCAGCTCTGCCACCTCCCGCTCGGTCTCCTGTCTTTTTGTCATCCACCTTCACTCTAGTTCTTGTACACCCTCCGCATTGTGTCGATCTGGCCTCTAAAGTCACGCAAATTTTGTAATCAGACTGCAAGTGTGAGGCTCCATGTGGATGTAGAGTGGCCATTACATTGCAACAACAGCGCACGCATGACATTGTGCCGTCTGTGTCCACAACAGAGTAAAATCTTCACTTTGCACGTCTTGTGTCCGTTCCCTGATGGCTGTTTTTGGGTCACAAGGAGGAACTGCGGTTTTAACGTTGTGGCTGATTGATGTCAGTTAAGGCATCATGGCATTTAGAACAACGTCTCAGAAGTCCTACAGATTATATTTTACCTACCATTTGTCAACCTATCGAAGAGGAAAATGTCAAAATTCCAATTCCCGACTTTTTCCAGCATGCACTACGATAGAGAAAAGAGAGAGTTTTACGTGAGGTTTGGAAAAAATTAATTATAAAAAGAAAATGTGCACTTCTGTTTTATTGTGGTGCCAAATATTACAAATAGTCCCATACTCTAGCCTGTCCAGTGTAATCTTCATCGAGGATGTGGAGGGGTATCTGCTGGGGGACTCCTCGCAGCAGACGGGACGAATGCAGGTATCTCTGGAAGCTGAGCAGCCTGTGGACCCGCCTTTCAGGATCATAGCTGGCCGACGTGGAGCCGCAGCCCAGCCGTGCTGCGCACACAAACACACAGATGCACACGATATTTTACAAAGGATACAACATCTAAAACAGACGACAACGTTGGGGCATGTTCATTTCTAAACCTCGTTAGGCCCGGAGAATTACTTGGCTCGGACAAGCTTGGTGGGGATCTGACACCAACACAGCAATACACAAACAGTTGCTGCTGACACAGCCGCCCACTCATAAGCCTTTCGTCTGGGATCACACAGCAGACATGCTTTGTCAGTGGTCTCTCTCCCTCCCTCTCTCTCACACGCGCACACACCCCACAAAAGGCACTGTGTCTGAGTAAACTGTCGCTGCAATCCAGAAACACGTCAGCGTGAGGTAGGATTAATCTTGGGTCAAAAATGTCAACAAGTACACTCAAACGTTTTCATTGAAAAATGAAAGTGGTGCTTTATCGTGCACCTGTAAGCCTCAAACAAGGTTTATAGTAAGGCACACCTCAGAGACAAGAACACAGGCGTCTTTCAGTCACGCAGGACAGGATTAGTCTGTGACTCCTACCGGGGAGGCTGGTTTTTTTAGTCAAGATGCTCGGGCTGTACTCACTGTGAAGCGTTCGGAAGTCGATGCACAGGTACGGGTGGGAGCTTCTACGTTCCGGTTCAAATCCAACCTGACTTCTCACTCTCACATCTCCTAGAAGAAATCAACACTTATTTCCTCAAGATTCATACAGCGTGAAAAGAAGTCCAGAAGTGCATCCAATTAGTAATCTTTTGGCGCTATATCCTGGAGTTTATCTTGCTTTAGTGACACAAAGATGGGCTTTACCACATGACAATGTAGTAAATCTTCTTTCATTTGGATTTTTAAGAAGCTGAAACTTACTCTGGTTTTCTGGCAACATCCAAAGACAGAGCAAATATTTATATCTTACTAGTTGCTATTTTTGCGATTTCTGTTATTATAAACTGTTATTTCTCCCCGTGTTTCTTGCTACCTGCCCTTTTTAGTAGCTTGTGCTTAAATTGCTCTAATGTCAAACACTTTTACTTGACTGTCATAGCCTCATAGCACTGAATCCTAACAAAATAATCAACAAAATCTTTCAAATTTGCTTTTTTCTAGAAAACCATTTATTATACCTCAGAGTGTTGACAGAAAACCTACCCCACCCCCTCCCCAATCACGTCTCAGCTTTTCTAAACAAGGAAATAATCCTTCTTATGTGAAGCTTTGGAACTAAATCATGACGTGTGACAGGACGCTGTGGTAAAACCCATCATCTCTGTACTCCCCAGCAAGCTAAAACAAGCAAGAGATTGTGGAAAATACTATTTGACCAAGACCCAGTGTGGACTATCCATGTGCGGGCACAGTCACACACAAGCACACACTCCTATGTTCCAGAAGAGGAAACTCAACGGACAGACAAGTCAAACAGCTGAGCATGCAATGCCATGTCTGCTCTACTATTAGTACTCCGAGCCACTGAGAAGGATATATAGCCGATCTGTGACTGGTTTTAGTAGTCAGGCAGAGAAACAGAGACAGGCTCCAAACTCAGACCTAACAGACGGCGGCCGGCCTGCTTGCTTGCTTGTAGGCTGCAGTCGAGAGCAGTGAGAGCACAGTGAGGTGACAGGATGGTGCTATGACTGATGCAGCAAATGCTAGTGTGTTGTTCCAGGTAACACTGTATGTACAGCAAGACTCTATACTGCAGTATACTGATTAAAGGTGCGATGGTATGCTTCCAGCATAGCACTTAAATTGTGTCACGTGTGCATCAGTTTATCAACAAAAAAAAAAAAAAAAAAAAAAAAAGTAGTCACACCAGTGTGTTCCCACAACCACCTTGTTACTTACTTGCAAACAGCTGTTTGAATACTACACAAGCTCCTATCAAAATACCAAAAACTAAGAATTACTATTCACGGCATAGCGGCGCTAAACATTACTTTGAAAAGCTATTCATGAATGTTTAGTTTCGATTGCACAATATGAATTCTGCGAAAATAAACAAAAAAAACACCACAATTCATGCACTTTTAGGCAGTCGTCATATGCCCATATGTATGCACATCTGTCGCATCTGCAGATGCAAACACACGTGCTCGGGCCCAGAGCGCGTCTGTCTGCGCGAGTTTGCGTGATTAGTGCGTTTTGAGTGTCAAAGGGTCCACGTCTCCCCTATGGTGCATTAGTGCTGGAGCTCTGGGGTGAATGTAGGTCATGTCATTATAACTGATGAGGCAAAAGCTCTGAGTCCTGCTATTTGAAAGCACATCAGCATTAACTTGGCAGACTGAACCCAGGCCCAGGCCAGCACCCGTCTGCATTAGCGTGCCTCTCCTTACACTTAATTTAATCTGAAAATCTACACACACAGATGCTTTATGCCTGTGACATATGAGACTGCCATCATACTTAGCTAAGTAAAATGATTGAAAAGCTAAAGCTCCTTCACTCAGCTCAATGAAATGCTGTTATTATGACTAGACTAGGCAGCAGTTGACTCATGATCGTGCTGGAAAGAAACAAAGTATGACAATAATATGTTGTTTTTGGTTTTTTTCACTTTTTTTTTCACGCTGAGCTAATACTGATAGCTCCCTGCCCGCTCACTACATTTCATAGCAGCAATCTAAAATATCCAAGAAGAATACAGACAGGATAACACTTCAAGCAATTCTACTCTTCTTCTTTGCTGCTACCTCCCAGCCAACAAGTATGATATGAGGTGCCAAAAGTTCCATGCAAAACAGCATCCTTGTTTAGTACACATACCTCAGGGGTATAACCAGCCTCTAATCGCACCATTATCCCCAGTAACCTTATTGATTACGGAGCTGAACTGGCTGCTTCCTAGATGCATTTGACTCCATCTGCCTGGCAGAGCTATGAACCTTCATCCTCACATCCATTTTCTAAGCTGCTTATCCTCTTTAGGGTCACTGAGTGCGAATGGACATGCACGAATGCACGCATATGTACACAAAAAAATAACCTCAGCCAAAGATGCTTTAGTTTATTTACAGTTAAAATAAAAACCGTATGCTCATCACATATCTGATTGAACTTTTAAGACTGAAGACTACCGATACACATGCATGCACGCACACACACACACACACACCCTGAACCCTATCGTGACTTAAAAGATTAAAAAAGGCCAGGGATTGAAAGGATTCTGGACATGCCCTTAAATGCGCATCTCAGTGCTTTTATTTTAGACGATCACAGAGAAGGTAAACCTTCCGAGGTCTCGAAGTAGTGTGACTGTGTCTCTACTGTGTGTATGTAGAAAGAGCAGGTTAACACTTACCTAGCATACGAATATACAGCGCTGTCTGGTCAGAGCTGTCGTAGGAGATGGCCCCTCGTCTCTGAGCAGGAGAAAAAAAAAACAGAAGAAACGAAAAGAAAACATCAGCTATTGTTCAACCGATACAGTGCAACGCAATTACAAATACTGCCGAACAACAAAGAGGTCCCGCCTGTCCAAAACCACGTGTGAAGTATAACAGTCCCTGATCACCAATAAAGACCAGTGGTGCTCGAAACATCACTTCTTTTTATTGGTTCAATAAATAATTGTAAACCTGAGCCCTGCAGCTGTTTTCTTACTATAACAATCACAGTGCAACAACAGGCGCACCCCAAAACACTTCTTCTGAAACATGTGCCTTATTATTTTTATTTTTTTTACATTTTAATGCATATGCAGGACTTGATAAGAGGAGGGTGGTGTAATGCTTCTGCTGCAGGTTCTAATCTCCAGTGTGTACTCTGTATACTCTGGTGTTATACTGATAAACATGCTCTAGCACCGTGTCATCAGCCTTATTCGGCACTGCTATCAGGCATGTGAGAAACACATGTGCTATTTGGGGACACACGCACACAAACACACACACACACACAGACACCAATAGTATTTTTTTGATGTGTGAGGTTCTTATGCAACTTAAAGATTTGCCTCAAAGCACAGTTTGAAAATGCAGAAGTATTAAAAGTATAGATATATTTTCTAAAGTTATTTATTCTGATGTCAGCACGTGAATGCACTTTGATTTAGTAAAAGTGACTATGGTGGAATTGACAGCTTGTACAGATGTGACGGACCAGCTAGCAACAAGTCAACTTATCAGCTTAAGAGTCTAAACTCAGAGCTTCTGGCAGCTGCTTCATAAAAGACTTTTTTTTGCTTCGTCTTCTTAAAAGCAGTTACAGGAAGTGTTTAGTGGCCATCTGCTAACTGTTTATTCAATAAAGTCTGAGCTAAATCTAGATTTGGACATTTAATTTAGACTTTTTATTCCATGTCAGAGTGTGCCAAGGAAAAATAAAATGATGAAAAACCTTTTCAATGCAAGACAAAAGCAGAGGGAGCATTATGCGTAAATAACATTAAACAACACTCAGTCCTTTCTAAATAGTACCCCTGTGTTAGGATTCGGTCTATGCCTTCCATAATCCAAAAAGCACACTTTAAAGCAGTGGACTAAGACAGGCCACAACCAGACTTGCACTATGATGAATAAATCTTTAACGTGCATTGAACGACGCCCATTCGTTTACTTAACCGTCATTCAGTTCAGGATGGAGCCTATCCCAGCTGTCAACGAGCAAGCATTGTGATACACCCTGAACAGGTTGCCAGTCCATCACAAGAGGCAAACAACCAATCGCACCCACATTCACACCTACAGCCAGTTCAGAATCACCAGTTAACCAAACGTGAGTATCTTAGGACTGTGGGAGGAAGCAGGAAGACTCGGGGGAGATCCCACACAAACACAGATACCCCTCCCCATAAAATAAAAAGCACATCAGGGAACTTTATTTATATTATTGTTCCTTGCACACAGAGACAGAGAAAGAGTTTCATGAACTTTACTGAAATGCAATTTAGTAGCAATTTCAAAAGCAAAATTAACTTCACTGCACAAAACTCTTCTGGAATATCACTTTTACTGCTTACTGTAACCCACGAACATGAAATACCACGTAAATGCTGTAACTTCCTGAAATACTTCTCTCAGTCAACACTGGGTTCAGCATCACATCCAAACAAATCACAATACCATTTCCTGTAAAGTAATGCACTTGACGCATCATGTTTTAAAATATGTAAATACTTCCTCAATATGCGTCAGCAGTGCAGCAAACGGCTTTGGTACGCGGGCTGCAGATACATTTTTAATGCATTGGGAAGAAAAGAAAAGAAGAATAAACCAGGAAATAAACCATTTAGGTTATTCAGGTTTCGAGAGAGGAAGCAAATGAGTTGAAGAAACATTGAAAAATGTTCCAGCAAACCATGTTTACTTCTTTATCCATGCATCCATCCATTCATCTTAATTGCTTATACAACTTAGGGTTGCAGGAGGTCAGCAGTCTATCCCAGGGTACACTCTGGGCTGGGATAACAATCCATTAGAGGATAAAATTTTTACTTTTATTCTCTGCACAAAAAACAAAATCCAGTCCTAACTAGTATTCCAGTGCATGAAGGCAGCTGCGACAATAGTGTTACTTGCACAGCAGTAGCTGTAGCAGGCACGACTGCCGTAACTACATATTTGCTCTGTTGACAGACAGCTGCCCAAGGCTACAGTGAGGTGCTGGCTCACCTCTCTGTGCACTTTACACATCCTGGCCCCCCTCCAGGTCAACTCTTCACTCACCCTAATGGGGCTACCCTTGTCTAGAGTTACCCCTTTCACAGAGATCCTGCATAACTGGAAGATTACCTCACTGATTGACTCTGTGCCAGACTTACGGCTCTCTACTAGGACAAACTGTTTTTAAAAGGAAGATGTTTTGGTCCACTGACAACCAACCTGTTCACTGTATACAACTCTAAAGAACAAAAGGGCCTTACTGGATCCTTAACCCTCCAGGTTAACACAGGGCACCCTTCACTCAAAGCACTCTAATGAAAAGAGAGCATATTTTTATATAAAGGAAAGTTATAATAAAAATAGATTTAAAAAGGCAAAACTAGGAAGCTCTGTATTATGGTCCACAACTACAGAGTACAGCAATGGGCCTGATAAATGTGTCTAATCTGTGGCCATTTAACGACAGCCGGCAGGTCACACCAAACACAAACGCATGCAAAAACACAAATGCTCTGGCTTGTACACTCATTACCTCATATAATTAGGATTACTGTGAATCTTTCACACACACAGATATACACCTAACAATGTCTGTACTCTAAGCTCATGACAGCCACCAATCCAAAGCTAATATTTTACTGCCTAGCAAACAGCTTGACTCAGGGTGGGTAATGTGCAAAGCTGTATTTTAGTGTCAACAGGCCTCTGTGTTTACACATGGTGCAGTGTTTAGTGTGAGCATTATAGATTGTGGGTATGTTATCCACGGAGCTTGTGTGTGTGTGTGTGTGTGTGTGTGTGTGTGTGTGTGTGTGTGTGTGTGTGTGTGTGTGTGTGTGTGTAAGATGGGGGTTGGAATAGGCTGCAACACGTGTGGGAACTGTATAATGCTGGCTAAGAGTGGGTATGAAGAGTGACCAGCCCTGCTAACACAGCTAGCACCAACAAAACCTTTTGCCTGGCCACACACACACACACACACACACACACACACACAGGTCCAGCAGCCAGTTGGCGCTTACTGCCATGACCTCCCTTGTACAACAAGTTGGCAAGAGCTGCACTTTGTGTATGTCACATTCTCACTGTGAACAGAAGGGAAAGTCACATTTTACCCTTGAAATGGCCAGCCCACAACACACCCACACACAGAGACACACACCCTCACATACCCTTGACACGCCTTGCTGCACCAACACACAAAGCCAGACAACCATGGGCCTGTCATGGTCCAACAAGAAGTTAAGTCACTTTTTTAAGCTTTGCGCTTCTGGCATTTATGCTTCACAGCTGTGACTGAGATACGAAGACAGATGCAAGATATCAACTGAAGAACTTGAGCTAAATGTCACATGCACACTTAATTTATTAAAAAACTATTAGATTACTATGACCTGGATGACTGAGAACCTACACAGATTTATTAAAGTTTAAAGAACAGTGTTTATTCACTTTAATTAACTTGAAATTACAACATATAAAAAGACGTCCAGCACTGAGCTTCTTTTTTTTTAATTGGTAATTAAAGTTTTGTTTTACTTCTTACGGTAGTTTGAGGGTTTAAAAAAAAAAAAAATTAGTTAAATGGGTCAACAACCTTTTTTTTTTTTTTAAATCAAGGCTTTAGAGACTGAAAAAGCATTAGTGCACATTATGCAAACTATATGGTGCACACAAGAAAAACAAGAGGTCTTGATTTTCTTGCACGTAACAATACAAGCCTTAGAGTGGCAGGTAGATACTAGTGAATGCCCTTTTTCATGTCATGACCAAAACTTGCTTGATTTGTTTCCCAATGACTTTAATACAGTTAAAGTTACTCCAAGCTGCTTCGAGCTGTCCTCCAAGAAACTGCAGCTTTAGAAACTCTGACTTCACTCTGGAGCAGTGCCAGTTTGCATTTGACCAACAGCCTCAGGGATGAAACAAGGCAGAGCCCAGATTAAAATTTCTTGCAAGTTTCTGTTCCTCTTTAGCATTTTCTTTAAACATTAGGTTAAAGCAAAACAGGGGTGTGATGGGTGAAACGTGACTCACTGGGCTGGAAAGCCATGAAGTCACCATCCAGCCATTTCTGGTGTGTTCAAGATAGTTTTACACAACACTTTTGTACTCTCTCCTGATCACCCCGAGCATTATAGCTACCAAAAAACAGTGATATGTGTGTACAGGATATGCTAATCTTGCCATCTAGATTTTCTAATAACTTGTAATAACTGCAAATGGAGTGAGTAAACACAGTGTGAAGTTGTTAGCTTTGCATAAGGAGGCAAAATGAGGACAGTTACAAGTCCAGATGGCATGTGAGTGAGCAAACATTTACGTTAACAAATCACCACACAAACAACAGGGCTGGCCACACCTTCGGTATATAGACATCTAGTTTAAAGACTAGCTGGCACATGTCAATCACAGAGCCCCTATGAAACAAAACAAATCATTATATTTTAACAGCAAAAAATGAACCCCCTTCTACCCAGCTCCCACTTGCTGTTAAAGAACCTGTAAGTAATGACAGTTGCTCAGGTCCCCAGGCTACTCTTGCCCAAAAACACTGAGGAATGAGAACATGGAAAGTTACGCAAGTCTGCATGTCAAAAGGTAGATTTCATCAGCTAGTATCAGTATTTGGTATCAACGTGGCTGGTTGTTACAGAAGTACATATCACTTCGATCACTGGTCACTTCGTTAGGTTCACTTGCTCAACTACTCAGTAACATAAGTATCTCTTTAGCCAATCCCACGGCAGCTACACAGTGCAATCAGGAATGCAGACATGGTTAAGATGACCTGGTGAAGTTCAAACTGAGAATCAGAATGGGGTAAAGGGTGATATGAGTGACTTTGAACTAGGCTTTTTTTTAAATTTTTTCATAAACTGCTGAATTACTGGGAATTTGGTGTAAACAACATGTAAGCATGGATGCGTCCCAGCTGACATCAATGGTCCAAGCTGGTGGTGATGCTCTATAACGGTGTGGGGATATTTTCTTAGCACATGTTGGGCCTCAACTGAGAATTGTTTTTGCTGATCATGTCCATCCTGTTATGACCACAGCGTAGTGTTCTCGAACATGACAACAGGTTCACAACAGCCTCCACTGTCACCTGATCTCAATCAGATAGAGCACCTTTGGCTTGTGGGGGAATGGGACATTCTCATCATAGATGTGCAGCCAACAAATCTGCAAGCAACTATGACGCTTCATGTCAATATGAACCAAAATCTCTGAGGAATGTTTCCAGCGCCTCGCTGTATCAATGTGTCGAGGCAAAAAGGGGCCTAGCCCAGTACTAGCAAGATGTAACTAATAAAGCGTCAGATGAGTATATATAGAGATATTTACCAGTTAAAAAAACTAAGCAAAACAAAAGAGAAAATAAAGGAAAAACAAACTCTACAATGCCTTTTGCAGAAATATTTTCAGTAACTTTTACCGGTAGGTCAATTTATCAATTTTTATACCAAAGGGATCGGTATCTCCACTCCATTCCATCAAAACACTAGCTGAGGGAATATTTTTCGGAAGAGTCATCCCTCCAGTGACTAAAGAGACTTGGGACATCGTAGCAAAGATGCACCGAAGCCGTTCTTGAGGCACATGTGAGCCTAACATCTTACTAACACGCATGTTGGTTTTTCCCTTTAATTTGCACCAAATCTTCTGAATTATACACTTTATTAAAACTTAAATGAGTAACAATGACTCATTCTGAAGGTTTTTTCAATTTACTTCAACATAGCTTTAAAATTTTAACAAAACTTCTATTGCTTTCGGTGCCTTTATATGAGTTGCAGTCTGTTGGTTTTTGATTGTAGCAGTCTGAGAACAAGCTAGCTTTAGTTCTGTTTGGCGTTTTAACCACTAGGCCTAACAGCGCAACCATTGTTCTCCCTGCAATTCCATCTAAGCTCGTTTACATACAGCTCTGTTTCTTATCTCGGCTTAGCGCCACTGCCTTGGGGCACAACACTCAGGTTTCTGAGGTCAGGACCTAATGTGAAAACTCCTCACTATGTGGCTGACCCCCAGGGCTTCATTGTTTGTCATTTTCTCACCCGTATAGTTAAACAGACACAAAAAAATATCAGAAAACATGCAGTATGATTAATGCATGCAGAATTAACCCAAAAACACTCATTTCAAAACACTCAGAAATTCAAAATCATTACTCAAAAAGCACTTTCACCAGAGCACCGTGAAAGAGCAGATACAGATGTCTGATGCCCTTTCAATGGCACAATCGAATGCAACATTCTCACACTTCCTGATTTGAAACACAGGCCTAAAACCAGCTTTTACTAGGTTATAAAGATCTTAGAATTTGACTTAAACTGAGGACCTGCCTATTCCAGTAAGCAAGTCCGCTGGGGCCAAGCAAATGAGGAAGCCAGCAGTATTCCAATAAACTGACATATCAAAAAACAAAGCAGTGCACACATAAACCCTATACACACACACACACACACATCCAAACCCCACACACACATATATGTAAATGCTCGAGATAAAAAGCAGGTGGACGGGTTTTTCACAAACCAAAAGCTTCCTTCTGACTTATGGCCTCTTGCAGCGCTCTGCTGTGTGGGACGCCAAATTCCAGAAACTGAGTGCTAGCCTATAAACAAAAGCAGATCTGGAGTGTGTGTGTGTGTGTGTGTGTGTGTGTGTGTGTGTGTGTGTGTGTGTGTGT
>NW_024582362.1:2964771-3021825 GCF_018398535.1 Haplochromis burtoni
TGTGTGTGTAATATATATTTTAGCCACTACATACACTAAAACCCTGGATAGAGTCTACCTGCTGGAAGAGTGTTTTATGAGTACTGTGTCCACTGTTAGTTTTTGCAGCTGCAGTTAGTTTTTGCGAGACGCCCGCTGCTTTGGAGGAGAGGCCTGGGGTGAATTGGCCTGATATCTTGGCCAGCAAATGATGACGAGTGTAGCAGTGAGCAGTGTTACAAGGCGGCCTGCCTGTCAAGCAGTCATATATCCACAATCAGTGATTTTTTATTGTTATTTAACTTTTAACTAGTCGCCAAGTGTGTCATAAATTCCTTTTTTTTTTTTTTTTTTTTTTAAACACCGAGTGCTTAAAAGGGCCTTATATACACGCATACTGTAAGTCTACGCTGCACAGGAATTTCATTCATCTCAAACATCATCCCCAGGCTCTAATTGCCTCTCGGGGCCAACTTCATGCCCCGTCCCTCCTTAGAGCCTTCTGAGGAAAACAAACAAAACCCAGGTCACCAACCAGCGCGATCTGTCTGAGGTTTGAAACCAGTAGCACTGAGAAATAGACTCCCTTCCTGTATAGGCTCATACGTCAATAAAGCCACAGTAAATAAGAATAAAAATCAAGCAGCGCTGATGTTGTGGCTGTCGAAGTGCGTAGCCACACTCTCGTGGCCGACAGCACTCGACGCTGCAGCACAAAAACAGATCAGTCACGTGATAAGAGGGGGCCCCTTGCAGAGACAGGGAGACAAACAGAAAGGGTGAGGAGTGTGTATGGTTGAATGAAGACAGGGTGCAATATTTGGCTCCTCTTTATTAATCAGCGGGTTAATAAACACCCGCAATCCCCCGCCTTCTTATCGGCAAGCAGCACAGTACATTCCAGCTCAACTGTGTGAATTCAGCGTGAAAAGTTTTGGCGGCGCAGGGGTTAAATGTTTTTGTGAAAGGTTGTGAAACACCAGGCTCAGAGTCTGAACGGCTCCTTCAGCATTCTTACCACATCCTGAAACGACGTCAATCTGATGGCACTGCACAGGAGGAAAAAAAACCAACCAAAAAAAACCTTATCGGTTCAGTTAAAATCAACAAAGTAACTCCCACAAAAAAAAAAAAAAAAAAAGCACGGCACTGTATTCCCTTATCGACCTCTCCACAGAAACACCCACAGCAGCAATGAAACAAGCAGTGCCAGCCTCCACCCTTATGCACGGGCTTCTCATCATCATCATCATCTCCTCTTGTGCGTAAACATCTCAAATGAGGAGCCAATCTTGGGTCAGCAGCCACTACAGCACTGATGATATCTCTCACTGTGATATGACGAACTGATAGCAGATCAGTTCTCCCAGTCTAAAGCTGCGTTCCTCCCTTTATCACCAAAAATCATCGCACTGCTCAGGCTTCATCAATACTCCGTATTTGTTTATTGACCCCCTTTTATCTCCGCAGGATCTTTCTTTCTGAAAGTTTAAAGCCTTATCGCAACCGTGTGACCGTGCGTTACTGGCAGCAGCTCACGACAGCCAAACAAAAAGATGAGAAACTCTCGTTCCCACTCTGTGCATCATCTCTTAATATGAGATGTATGTAATAACACAAGTAACATACTGTCAAGCTGTGTGCAAATGCATTTGTGCTTTGTAGTTTAGATGAGAACCACATGACTCTTTGCAGCGTCCTCCTCTTGGTCCTTTCATTTTGCATCAACCTAATCTGACTTATTCGTGTCTTTGGTTCTCTCTTTTTCCAAGAGAAGCCAATGCGACGCCATATTCCAGGAAAATTCTAATTCATCTTTCACCCCACTTTTGGGATTTGATCAACTTACAACACCCATTGTGCTAAAGACAATGGAGGCATTGTAATGGATAAATGGGCCCCGTTTATTTAATGCCGTTGCTGTTTTCAACGCCTCTTCAACGGCATATTTACACCCAATCATAACAATTCCACAGTCACAGAGTGACATATTCTTCAGAGACTCCGACCCTACTCTTTCGTCCACTGTTTACGAGAGGAAATGTCTTCATCGGCGAGGGAAGGGGAGGGGTGCATCGGAGAAAGAGAAAGAAAAAGAGGGAGCTTGTGAGTGAGCGGAACAAGATAGCCAGAGAAAAGAAAAGGGACTGAGACTTCGACCATCTGTGAGCCTGGCAGCAAGCCAAACCACTGCCCACAGAGCTGAGGCCCATGCCTAACTGCCTCTTTCTGCAATGGTAGTCCAGCCCCGCTTCCACAAACAACAGGCCTGTGGAACCACACACAAAAACACAGCAGCCACCAAGGACAAATGCACCCTTATGGTCATAAATAGGGCCCAAAAAACAATATTTGTAGAAGTGTAATTGCTTGGTGACAAAGGCTGAGTGACACTGCCGTATGCAAGCATGTTCACCCAATTCTGCCGATGTTCACAAGGGATAAAGACAAATGACTACAACGTAGGCTGGTCTCAATGTTGTCTGCAGTGTTTGTAAGCCTTCTCCAGTCCAGTTTCATGGGAAATGATTTTAACACTAAACAGTGCACTTTTTATGACAAAGAAGCAAAGGCTGTGAAGGCAGACCGGCCGAACTGAGAGATCAACGTGAGCAGGAGACAGAACGGCTTCACGGATTCTGTTTGTACATAAAAGGAACAATGCAGCATTATACTTATATTGATTTCCTTATAAGGATTTAGGATTTCCCCCAAGGAATTCTCCTTTGGCCTATGGTCCAGAAACCACCATTGTGCAAGGCCAGTTTGAGGATGTTGAATTGGTTTTATGAAAAGCCTCCTGACTGACTCAGAGAGAGATGTTTGCACAGTGTGTTCAGAGAGTGTTATTGAGTGACCACATGGTCCAGCCAACTTATCCAAGATTGCATGATATTGGTCACCAAAGGACAAACACTAATGACCCAGTGAGAAAAAAAAAGAAAAAAAAGAGTGCTGACAACAGGCCTATGAATCGGTCTTTGAAGGGGCTGCCTGTGAGGATGGATGTAGGCTCAAAGCAGAGACACACATGGGTGGATATGTGGAGCAGGGTCCTGTACAAAGAACTAATGGATGGCCCATTGAAGAGGACGCTCACGTAGTCATAGACAGTTGCTTAATGCTCAGTTAATGGGCTGAGAGGTGCCGTGCAACACCGTGGGAGTTTCTGTTCACAAGCAACTAGCAGGATGTGACCCCAACGGCACGAGAATACACTCCGCTGCTACTTTTGTCAAGAAACACTGAATCAATAGTAACGATGCTTCCCTTTTTAAAAGGAGCGACACCGTGGAGAAGGGACTTCATTGACTGGTGACATGACGTGCAGCTTTTTGTTGTGAGCTGGCATTGCAGGCACATGCCTTGATTAAACTAGTGCGCTGGACAAAGGCCAAAGAGATGGTACCATTACCTCAGACACGTGCTCAAATGTGGTTCAGCGATTGGCTAATGTATTCAAAATGCACTGTGCTGCCTGCCAGTGTCTGTGTGTACATGGCAGTCAAGCAGAACATGACCCCCGCTTTGTGCCCTACACACACACAGGCTGTTTTGAGAAGCAAGAGGAATAAACAAAAGGTAGGCTCACCAGAGGGACATGTTCAAGAATTCAACACTCTGAGAAAGTAGGAAGTTCAAGCATGACTCAATGATTTAAGCTCTCCTCCCAGCATGTTAACATAAATAACTGTGTGGCACGTTCCCTCTGACTCCCAGGAGTGAGCTGGTACACCTCAGCATCATGGTTCTGAGGAAGGCTACAAAGTTTAAGCTGAAGAGGCCTTTATCAGGGGGAAACATACACAAATGTAAAGTTGGCTTTGGGTGATGACTTGCTGTGTGTCTTAGGCTCTTGAAGATAAGAATATACAGTATGCCTCTGATGGAGAGCTCTCGCAGTGTGTGTGTGTGTGTGTGTGTGTGTGAGAGAGAGAAATGGGGCCTAAATATCCAGCAACCACCTGCAAGATTCCTGTGGATTATTTAAATGGTTTCTGAAAATGATGTGGGTTTTAAGACGCATGTGCCCCCCCCCTCCCCAAAAAAATAAATAAAAATAAAATAAAATAATCGAGCCCACTGTGATCAGATGATAGGAAATGATACGTGTTTTACCTGTGACAGCTGTCTTGGATCAGGAGCCCCGAAGAGAGAAGAGCTGGAGCTGAAACTAATGGCTCCCCTTCGGCTGAGGACATGCTTGGGAACCGGCCTGTCTAGAGGCAAAACCGGCAGCTGATAACATACTTCCATTGAATAGTCAGGGCTGAATCCGGATCAAAAATATAGGAAAAAAAATGAAATATTTAATGGGAAAAAAGACAGCAGATGCAATGCGGAAAAAAGCAGATGAGTGATTAACTAGAAAATCTGCCGGGGCAAGAAATAAAAGAAAAAGAAAAAAAAAATCTTTCACTATTGTGGAAACGATCTGATATCGAGCTGCAAAGTATTTCTGTTCATCATGAGCGACTTAAAACTTGTGCAGATCGCCTTCATTGATGCTGTGTCTCATCTACCTCCAGTTTTACCCCCTTTGGTGTCATTCTGTCAGATTTAAAAAATAATGATAACAGTAATAAATCATGCTGCTGTTGCATTTGCCTCTTTCCTTCTCATTTTACTCAAATCCGGGCCCACGGACGACGAGACCTTCTTGCCATTTTCTGGGTCTTTATGAAATTGCTTCCTCATTTTCAAAGCAGAAAAAACCGTCCGCTCGCTTGGCTTTCGTGGCGCTCGCAGATCCGCATATCACGTATCCCGGCGTGTAAACAAAAGGCACGACCACTTCCAAAAAATGTCATCAACATATCATGTTGTATGCTACGCCGGCGGACGAAGTGAGGCAGCTCCAGGATGTGAGAGCTCGTCGGTCGTTGGCCCGGAGGACGAGGAGGAGGAGGAGGAGAAGGAGGAAGGGGGGGAGGCTTTCTCTCATTCACACTTTATACCGCCGGCGAGATTTTATCAACACGTAGGGCTTCTCCGTCTTTTTATCTGGAGCTGCATGATGAAGGAGCAATTGTCTAAATTCGCCGCTGACCGTAAAGCACTAAGTGTCTGGCTCAGAGAGGGGAACCCCGATGCTCATTTCACTCACTGCGACTCCGCTGGGTGTAAAGGAAACGTAGCGACGCGCACTGCAAATCTGGCAACCCTCTCAAAAAATAATAATAATAAAAAACAAAAAAATTTAATACCCTACGCGGTGTTTTTTTTCACTACGACTACCTACCTATCGTCCTACACATTAGCCTACTTTACGCTTTAAGAGCGCACACCACCTGCCAGAGATGGTGCTGTTGGAGCGAGCAGAGGGGAAAAAACCGCCCCTGTTTTAGCTCGACCAATGGTGTGAAAGCAGCTGCTCCAAGCTACACGTCGATTGGACAGTGACGCTTAGACGGTATAGAAGGACAGCTATGATTAGCTGTGAGGCCAGGGCAATCCCAAGACCTATATGAGCAGTCGTTTGCAGACGGCGTGGACTTTCTCAAGGGTATTCCTCCACAACGGGGCTTGCCCTGCAGCGGTCGACATCATTGCCTGTGATTACCTTCCTCTCATGAGTCATACTACTCTGGAGCTGAGACTTACCGGGAGTTTAAAATGCAGCCTAAGAACAGCTGCAAAACCTTCATCTTTTGTTAAAGAGTGGCCATATATGAGTGCATGTGTTGACTGCGAGACAAAAGGAAATTCAGTACAAAAGGATGACTTTGAGTTGAGTGTTTTACTGTCCGCGTGCATTGTTTGGACCTTCCGTCTACCCCAGATATCTCTAACACACTTGGCAATTCATTATCTTTCACTATACAGTGTAGCTGCAATTACTCAAATCAACCCCTAAGTGAAAAATTACTACATTCACATTTTCACTCGAGGTTTCTCCGCCATGCCCGTGTGCTCGGGGACAATGGGTGTGCCATGGCAACAGCCAGGCCCAGTGCCAGTGTATGTATAATCCCCTCCATCCCCCATTTTCACGCTCCTGAATGGTCTGAATGCAGTTCCCCACAGCCGTACCCCCCACAAAGAGAGGTCCTGGCATCTTTTCCAGGCAACTAAGGCAACACTGCAAAAACACAACAACAAATGTGTCATAGACAGTAGCAGGAGACGATGGAGTAGCAGAATACCTAACTCAAGCACAGCTATCCCATTATCTAAGGGTTGGGGTTTTATTTTCAGATCATTTCCTTTGTGTTTAACACTACTAAAGGAAACTATAGGGCTCAGTAGCAATACACAATAAGAGTTACTCTTAAATTTTATATATGTTCATCTAAAAGAGTCATCATACACCAGGGTACATTTGTGTTTTCCAGGGGATATGTCAAGATTAGAAAAGACTCACTATAGTGAAAGGCTGGCCTAAAAGTATCAGATATTCAGCATTCAATTAAATGGTAAAATATCTGTAGCTACTTGTTGGCTAAATGTTGTAGATGGTTAGATTAATTGTAATGATAAAAGCAAGGGGATATCTTTTTATATAAATATGGAAATGGATTTTAAAAAGTTGAAAAAGCCATCCATCTTATTAGCTGCTTATCCAGTTCAGTGGGCAGACTTGAGCCTATTTATTTATAGTTTATAGTTCATTTAAACAACAGAAGTTGTTTAAATGAGCTATAAACCCAGTTTCAAAACCCATCAAAAGCTGAAAGGTGTGTTTTTATTCTATTAAATGATTATTGTAGAATCGCAGGGATCATTAAAATGTGTTTAGAATTTGCAAACTTATGCTGACTCATGCCATAAATCTCGATACACTGCTCACCCCTACATACACTGCCTTTATATGTTAAAAGCATCAGTATTGGTATTGCTATTGGCAATACTGGCAATACAATATTTACTTAGTATCGGATGGATACTGCAGTATCCCCATACCGCTAGTATTCATGGTGGTACTGGAGCTGATCTGATAGTGCAGGTACCTCTGGGAAATAACACAAAAAAGGTAGGAAACACAAATGTGCTTGTTTTCAGAGGATTTGTTTGGAGGAATAAGAAAATAAGTGAAATTTCTATTTAAATATTCTGGGCTTTTGTTTTCAAAGCAAATTTGGCCTTTGCAAACCCAGGCAGATGATTAACAAAGTAATATTGTGAAGAGTTCATGGAACACCTCGTGGCTGAGAATACATTCACAAAAGTTTTTAATGTGACATTTCACGTGTAAATGTCTAAAATAACACTCCTTGCTTTTTTAAAAAATACCCGCCGCTGCAAACACTACAGAGATGGCCAGCCACAAATAGGCTGTACTGTTTTTAAGTGCACGTTTCTGAAACTGCTTAATCTAGCATGTGACGGTGTCAGTGGCACATCACACATGCGAGCACACGACGGCACACGCTTTACCCCTACTGCTTTAAATATACATCTTGGAAAGCTTTTTCATTAATTAATTCGCTCCTCGGCCATCTTTTTTTTTTGCCACACTCACACAAAAACTACCACACACCATGCATGGTGTTATATACTAGCACTGAGCATCAGTCTCAGGAGTTTTAATAAAACAGGTAAGGTGCAAACCTGCAAATTCCCTTCGGTGCCACAAGTGCAGTGTCTGCTTTTGAGAACCTCCAACACTCCACTCCCTGAGGACAATGTACCACGGTATCCCTAATTAATAATCTTCTACTATACTGCAAGAATCACTGGAGTCATTTTATTTTCCTTTACTGGCAGTTTTTCTTTCCTCTATAGGTCTCTTTGAAAAGCAGGTTCATTATGTGCACACACAAACACAAAAACATAAAGAAACTGCGGATTTCTGATAGATGCTTATGATGCTCATATGTAATTTTAATGCTCATCCTCTGGATTGTATTTATGATCAGGTTAAAACTGAAGAAATGAACAGCATGCTTTTTAAAATGTATCGCTGTATGTATCTGGAGCCATCTTGTGGTAAAAAAAGGGCCATTACAATGACAGTGTGCTTTTAGATTTAAAACAAAAAAATAAAAATGATGTTCATTTAAACGAAAGAGCATCTCAAACATAATATAAAAATATAAAATAGAATATCTGGTTACTGCTACCAGCTTTCTGAATGTTGCATATCTTCTACAAATACCGCAAAATCTTTCAATATGACAAGCTAATACAAAGATCACACAAACATAGCTCACCTAATTAAACATTTATGCTTTATGTGGAAAAGAATATGTCGAGATGAATACTACAAACTACATAAAACGATCATTTCAATTGTTTTAAACCGAGGCCCGAATGTTTCCCAATCGCCTCATCTCTCGTTTCCATCTACGCTGTGCACAATATATCTAATTAAAAAAAGAGTGTGAATCACAAGGTGTAACAGCATAATTGTGACTGCAGTGTCTGTGCTGTGCTGACGTCTGCAATGATGTCAATATGCAGCTGTGAAACATGCTGGACATACCCTGTTTTCTTTCTGCCACTAGATAGCACCCTTTTACTGTGTTGAAGGCCTGCACAAGTTACAGTGACAGCTCCGTAGTACAAGTACAGTACGATACAGTATTATCCTTTTTTGGTAACCATTAAGAGTTGAATTGTTTATTTATTTAAATGTGTAAAAACTGATTTATTATACAAATGTTATTAAGCAATTGGATCAAAACTCAACAATTAACAGATTAGATGTAACACTGACATTCATTGTCTGGCACAGGTGGAGATAAAATATTAGCCAACAACTGCAAGGTTCTCTGCTTCTCCCCTCTCTAACTGTGCTGTCTAAGAAATTACCTTGTAAGTTATTTGGCCATAAGGCTGGTATTTTGCACAACAAAAACTTGATTTGTTAACTGGCAAGTGGGTAGTCTCAAATACTTTAATACTGTGTCTGCCTCTGCATTAAAAACTACAAAATGACCTTTGCACCTTGCACCTCTGTTTCCCCCTCATTAAGGTCTCAGCACAGAAGTTAAGAAAGAAGTTATTGATCAAGCTCCTTCTGTAACGATGCATGAATAATTACCTCAATGACAGAATGAATATTCACAATAATCCCACTATACTGTGTTCATGCTTTACCCTTAGTCTAAACCAGATACCTCCTGATATTTGAACAATCAGCTACCAGCTGTTAAAATCACCCGGCTTCACTATCCTATGAAACAAAGCTTTAAAGGACTGCACTGTTCATGGTTTACAGGCTGTGAGGTTTAAACCAGGCTGAGACAAGCACTTGAATGCTGAGTGCATCTCAGTTTCCCATGACCATGCGGTGCAGCGGTGCTTGTTAAAACAGGCTGACGTCTCTTTTACGTCACCGCACGGCAGAGGATGTTACATAAAGTTAGGAGTGAAAATCAGGCTGATTGATTTCATCTTTCCTCTAATCAAGTGGCTTTATCGAATAGGATGTTAGACATTTATATGTGAGTGAGAGTTATCGCATCTCGTTCATCTGTTTATCCATCTCCCAGAAAGAGTGTGGCACATTTTTACTCTAACTCCATTTTCATTTTCATTTAGTTCAGTTCAGTTTTATTGAACTGATCACAACAGCAGTCGCTTCAAGAAGCTTTATATTGTAATGTAGAATAACAGAGTTAAAATCCCAACAATCAAACACTCCTCAAGAGCAAACACTTGGCGATAGTGGAAAGAAAAAACTCCCTTTTAACAGGAAGAAACCTCCAGCAGTACCAGGCGCAGGGAGGGGCAGCTATCTGCCACGCGTTGGGTGTGAGCAGAAGAAGACGGGACAAAAGACACACTGTGGAAGAGAGCAGGGGAGTAATAATAAGTAGTTAAATGAGGAGTGGTGTGTGTGTGTGAGGACACAAAGAGTGTGAAGAAGAAACACTAAGCATAACTAAGGAAGGATTCAGGATCACCCGGTCCAGCTCAATCAATTTGTGGATGACAGGATTGGGATTTTTCCGCTCTAAAACATTGTAGGTTGACATGTTTTGTTACACAACTGAGCCAAGTTGTGCAATTTTGAGCCATATTATACAACAGCATGAAAGGTGCATTTTAAATGAGATCTTAACACAGATGTTAGTGGCCTGTATAGGGGACGGACTCTAAAGCCAAAGATAATGTGGCTACTGGAAAAATGCTGACTGAGCCTTTTTTTCAGAGTCACTCTTTGAGTTTTGTGGGTTGTTTTGAGTATTTTTAAGTAATTTAGCATGGCTGGAAAGTGACTCGGTGAGTTTGTGTCTTGATCACAAATGACACAAATGACGTGATCTCCACATAATGAGATCGCGTCTAAGTTGAGTCAAGCCTGACCTTTACTTATATTGTCATGGATCCCAGTCTGTAATTTTTCCATTAATCCCTCTAACAAACAAAAAATATAAAGAAATATTAAAACATTTTCATAGCTTAAATGATCTGTATTCATTTACACACTACTACTTGTGTTTTGAAGGTATGGTCAAAAATAACTTCTAAATATATACACAGCAATGAAGTACTAGAAAACGTTTCTATTTATTACGATTAAAACAAGTAAGCTATATCTACAAAGTGTGACAATATTCCATTATTCCCAATTAGATTTTCATGATATTGTTCATTTAAAAGAAACAGAATAAGGTACTGTACTGCGCTCTTGATCTGCAGACCAGAAGCTATTAAAGTCCGACAGGCACAGGTGAACCTGGAAGCAAATACCAAAAAGTAGAGGCACGCCTCCTCACTGCTAACCTTAAAGGTCACTGCATGTTGAAGGTTCCTGCTCATTTATTCATATGATAGGGGATTGCTTACTTTTACAATGAAGTAACTCTTATATTATCCAAACTCTTGGCTGTAACAGTACACAGGACTGCATGTAGTTTTCTTTTATAACTTATCATCACTGTGCATCTGGAAACGCCAGAGAAAAGATCTATTAGCTGGGATAACTAAGAGGACTCACTAAAAATGTAATCAGGGTAATCACCGAGCACTGGATCTTCTATTTCTTGGAGAAAATAAATGTGAATGCTGCTGCTAAATCAACTATAAATATTTGGTGTACAGCTGCTGTATCTCTTTGTATGTAACCCCAGTATGACCTCAGCAGCACTGCTCATAGTATCACAGTATCATAAACAGGCCTGCGTTATCATTTTGTTCTTTTGCAACATTAACACAGTGACGGCAAATCCTCGAAACTGCCCAGAGTATCACTAGTTCAGACCTGAACTATCTAGAAGTTGCATAAATGGATAAAGATCTGACCTTGCTTTTTTTTTTATTTAACTACATCCTTGGCATTTAAAAATAATGTGAAGCCTAGCTGATGGTGTCTGTGTTCATTTCAGATGGAATACCTTTTAAGTCTTGCTAATTACTGTTCGACGTTAATATTTCTTCATCCCAAGCGAATCCGCGGTGAATTACTGCTACCTTTAAAATTACTATTCATTCTAGGGTATGATCATACTTTTTCTGACCCAAAGACTCTCAGCTCAGTGGATGATTTAGGACAGATATGGAGATGAAGAAGAAATGGACATTATCTGGAATTGCTCGCAGAGAGTTTTTAAATCACAGGCACTGACTGCTTGCCATCTGCGTGAATACAATATGACTTCCACCTAACTGAAATATTCATACAAGTGAACAGATGGCATCCTTTGCTCTGCTCCCTTTTCTGGTCCCTTATACACTTTCATCTTGCTTATGAGTTTGTAGACATCTTATGTGTGGGGTTATGTGTGAGCGCAGGTGTATTTCATGGCCTTGGCAGTGCATGCAGACCTTTTTCACGATTCACGCAAAGCACCGCTTACCAACGCCGAGCGAAAGAGGGGAACAGGAGTTTCACACTGTGCTCTTTAAATTAGCAGCTTTTAGCCTCAAAGGCAGCACTGTCTGGCATTCATATTGGCCTTTCATCTCCAAGTAATCTCCACACTGCTCTTAATTTGTCAATCTTTGTTGGATTTTTACTAACAGGCGCTGCAATATTATGAGTCAGATAGTAATGGCTGAAAAATTATGAATTCACTTCAATCACAAAGACATAACCCAGAACATCTTCTTAATTGATCTCATTTGAATTCACTTTTATCTAAATGGTGAGCATCTGAGCAGCCTGTGCTTGTCGCTAATGAATATGTAATCATGCTAGTTCAGCCTTTTTAGAGGTTACTGATTAAAACTGAATAAAGTGGTGTGCCCACAGCATCACAAAATGACTAAAAACTTCAGTTGTAGTACATCACAGTGAAAAAACACATCAACAGAAAGGAAAACTGGGTGAGACACACATGAAAAGCTAAATGACAAAAATTACTAAGAGCGGTGTTTTACATTTACATAGACTTGCAAATCACAAGAGATGGGAACTTTACTATTTGAATGTGTATATTTCTCATCCTTTTCCCCATTTTATTATTATTTTTTCACCTTTTTTCTCATTTCTTAAAGTTGATTCCTAACCTGCAAACCCCGGAGGGGACACTAAATGAAACAAAGAGACAAATTAGAGAGTGTGAGAGAGACATTCATTCATTTTCAGTATTGACATCTGTCTAAAATGTTTAAATATGACTCATTGATTCTGCATGAAAAGCACTGTGTGCACATCCATGTGGCTTTATATAAAAGGAAAAGAGGTGCGAGGAAGGCAGATGTCATATTGTATGAGTCAGATGAAAAGAAAAAAGAAAAAGATGAGGTATGCTTAAATGGGTCAGAAGCTTCCACTATGAGGATCCTGCTACGTTCGCTTTGACATTGAGTTTCTAATTAAAGAGTATGTAAATATTTTTTGTATAGGTCAAATGTTTTGAAAAAGTGCATCTTTAATTGCTTCGTTTGCGTGGGACATTTAGACGTGACAAATATTTGGAAATAAAGTGAGGAACTCATACAGATTCATGAAGATGAGCACTCCATTAGCAGAGGACAGGGGTTTTAATTTGTAATTGAAATAATGAGAATCAGTGGACAGAGGAATAACAATCGTGCAACAGCACAGAAATAAACAAAGGCGCTTTATTCGTGTGTGACGCTTGCCACAGTCCTCCACACAACTGTTAATTACGGTCTCTGAGTCATCCATCTGAATGTGTTCGCAGCACCTTTATAAGTCATTTCACAGTCAAACAAAGTGATAAAGTCTGTTTTCATCATGAGTGGAGAGATAATCAAACACTAAACAATCACTTTTAAATTCCCTTTTTGAACAGAGTGCTTGCAGGTGTGATCATTTCTTATTTAACATGCACAGCAGATTTGCAGGATATGCTGTGTATTTGTGCTGACTAGACCATCACTGCAGGCAGTGCAGTGCCAAACATTTTCAAGCTCACTTCTATCTTTCATCCACCCAAAAAATCTACTTGATTCTGTGGGAAAGTTTAAGAAAATCATCAAATCTGTTTTTATGGATTAGCATTTATTTTTAGAAAAATACATTAACTGCCAATACTAGCCATTTTTTTCAACATCTGAAATATGCATTTTCATTAAAAGAAATGATTAGAGAAGCTTCATAGAACAGCAATTCTTAGCAAATTTGTAAAAGCGCTCAGAATTTCAGGTGGGGGAAAAAAAATACTCTCTCCTTCGAGCCGGAGTCGAACCAGCGACCTAAGGATGTCTGGGAAACCACTACAGTCCTCCGCTCTACCAACTGAGCTATCGAAGGGAGCTGACGACTACAGCTAACCCATGGGTATTTATAAGATCGGCTCGTAAAAGGCTTTATGCTCTGCTTCCGCGTAAAGTCACAAATATGGCGGACGCCCTGTTCGGTTAACGTGTTTTCGGGAAATTTGCATTCGCTACTGTTTTCCACTTGAGCTAAATGGTTGTGTGTAAGAGTTTCCCCACATATCTCAAGTAACTTGGTGTCCCCCAAAGGAACTTTAACATTGCAAGCCTTTCAATAACTTAGCAGCTATTAAACCCTGTTATTATTCATATTCGTTAGAGCTAACCTAGACAGCTTAATAATGCTACCTTACCGCACTGTATTTCGGCATGATACGCGAAATATATCAAACACTGCACCGCAAGATTGGACCGACTACGTATCTCACGAGCAATAAATACACAAACAACGAGTGACTTCCGTACCGGGGAATTAGCTCAAATGGTAGAGCGCTCGCTTAGCATGCGAGAGGTAGCGGGATCGATGCCCGCATTCTCCAATAACATTTTCATTCAATATAAGGCCTTTAACATGCTAACAAACACCAAAATGTTTTAACTGAATTGTTCTTTTCTGTTTTTTAAAATAGTAGCAGTTATCACCTACATTTAAGGATGCGGTGAATACACCCAATGTTATGGTTGTCGTCCTTATGCTGTTCTCTAAGTGTAAATACCCATGTGCAAAAAACGCTTAACACATGCCATAGTTTGTTTAATGCTAGATATAATCACGATCACTCCTTTAATTAGGAACTTAGCCAGCGAACCTATTATTGTAACAAACCTCTCCTGTGCGCTGTTATCTTCCGTCTAACGTAATGGTCTGTTCCAAACTTTGACGGAAGTCACATTCGATAGCTTCCTGCTGCTAAGTTAACATTAATGCAAAGCTGGCACTTGATTGGCAACATGGTAAAAAGGTGTCGAGAACTACGTGTTTTCAGTAGAGATTTTCAGATGCTATCAATAATTTTAGATCTAAAAGTCACATGGGTCATATGATTGCATCTCTTGCTAAATCACTCGCCCCCACCCTATGAAACGCATAGCTACATTGCACCCAGCGTAGAAGAGGCTGGGGATGGGCTGCTGTTCAGCACTGCCCTACTTAGTTTCAAATATGGACAAGGCAAAAATGGCAACCTTAGACGTGACAGCAGTAGCTGCTAAAAACAGAACTGACACAGAGGAGATAGGAGTCTACACCCTCTAGGACAAACATAACAGGCCTACTACTTAGCCTGAAGCTGGGCCTATGATAGACTGCTTTTAGAAAGGACTTCATACTAAACTTTTCAGACTTTTTAAGTTGTTTAGTTGTGTTTGAAATCGTTGACACCATGGACAACTTGGAGAAACAGCTGATTTGTCCAATATGCCTGGAAATGTTTACAAAGCCTGTGGTCATCCTACCCTGCCAGCACAACCTGTGCAGAAAATGTGCCAATGATGTTTTCCAGGTAAGCTATTGAATGGCTCAAATTGGTAATTATTTATAAAGTTGGTCTGAATTTTCACATATCAAAGACCCAAATAGTGACATAAATTTAGCACCCATAGGCTCTGTTTACAAACATGTGGACTGAATGTTAATGATGGTGGTTTGAAGTTTGTGTTATGGACTGTTAATCCCCTGGATTAATATTTCATAACTGCCGAGTGAAACAATGTAATTATTCAGAGCTTCACTTGTTGTTTACAGGCTTCAAACCCGTACCTTCCAACAAGAAGCGGCTCGTTGACCTCTGGTGGCCGTTTCCGATGCCCGTCCTGCAGACACGAGGTGATTCTGGACAGGCATGGTGTTTACGGCCTGCAGAGGAACCTGTTGGTTGAGAATATCATTGACATGTTCAAACAAGAATCCAGCAGGTGAGACAGATCAGACATTTGTCAAAATAACAGAAAATGAAAAGAATTCTTCATGTCTGACAGGAGGATGTTTTCATTTGTGAAACTGCAGTAAAGTATAGTAGCAGGAAGTGAAACACTGGCTTCTGAGTCAGAGATCTGCAGTGGGTGAGAGGGCATTTCTACTTGCAGTAGTCATCCACACAGATTTTTTATCCAGCAGATGACTGAAAGGCTTGTATGACATGATATCCAGAACACTTCTTGCTGTTGTGACATTATTTCATTACAATTATCCTGAGTAGAGTTTATAGGATGACCGAGATGCTTCTTCAGTTCTGAAACCAAAACGTAGAGAGTGCCAGGTATTTAAACCCTAATGGGGATTTCCCCTTAAGAGGAGATCGTTGCCTGACTAGTAGTCATGTCCATCATCACACGAGCCAAACTGGGAAGAAAGGAGTGGGTCGTTACCACCTGAGGCTTCAGATGAAATCACTGCGAGATCTTGCGTGAGACCACATTATGTGACCCGTTGAGTTCACCCGCTGCAACGTGTGAGTGGGTTATGAGCCGCGTGGGAAACGGATCTCGAGACTACATTGTAGGTGGTTGACAGTTGGTGTTGTTAATGATCCGTCATTGTCTTTTAAACCATCTCCTCGGTCTAAAATGTAAACATTCGCATCCCCCAAAGAGTGACCTTTATCCTTAAAAACAAGCAAGTGTAAGGTTTTGGAACCACCTACTCAAAGTCAGGACCTTAAACAGGTTGTTCGTGCTCAAAAAACCCCTTTAAATGTGTTTGAATTAAAGCAATTCTGCAAAGAAGAGCAGGCCAAAATTCCTCTACGGTGATGTGAAAGACTCATTGTCAGATATCGCCAAAAGCTTTACAATTACTTTTTCACACAGGGCAGGTGCATTTGGATAAACTTTTCACTTAAAAAATGAAATCATTATTTAAAAACTGAATTTTTTATTTACTTGGGTTATCTTTGTCTGATGGTGTGACGTATAAACTTAAGAAATAAGGAAGGGGGGAAAACTTTTAAGCTATATAAACATGAATCATGTATGCTTGCTCCCAGCAATGATGATGACCTATTGATTACAGTGCTGGCAGTGCATGTGAATGGCAGGGCACACCTGATGGGTCATCGATAAGCTGTTGAGATGCCGAGATGTGTAACAGTGACATTATCAAACTGACACTGCATGTCACATCAGTATGCAGTCAAACTGTGCAGCATCACAGGACACTACCGCTGTTTTCATCGCACCTCAACAGCAGCAAACCAGCACCAGAGAAAAAGGAAGAAACGCCCATGTGTGATATTCACGAGGACGAAAAGATCAACATTTACTGCGTGACCCACGGTGTGCCCACATGCTCCATGTGCAAGGTGTTTGGAGCCCACAAAGACTGCGAGGTGGCTCCTCTCAGCAGCATCTATCAGACGAAGAAGGTGAGGCCCGAGATGCTTACAAAGGCTACGAATACTGTCAGCCATGGTGATGTGTTTTTTACAGTTTCATCATGAAGTATATCACAGTATAATCATAGATTTGCCCCAGATTTGATTCTGTAGTCATGCTGTCGTGTCCTTGCCCCCTAGACGGAGCTGAGTGACGGGATTGCCATGGTGGTTGGTAACAACGACAGGATGCAGGGCATCATTAGTCAGCTAGAGGAAGCCTGTCGTGCCATAGAGGTCAGTGTCCGACTGCTGCAGTGCCTGGCCGCTCACTCACGCAGCAAGCCTCACTCCGTGCACACACTAATGCACCTGCACAGACGACCAAACTGATGTAATGTGTCCTTGTCACGGCCACTCTTTCTGCTTTTATCCATCTGCGAGATTTAGACAGAGAGGCAGTAAGAGGAAAATAAATGTTTTGGTTCCACGGACTGCTTTAATCTCCCCTTTTCATATTTTCTCCTACGCTGGGTCCACATACACAAGTTAGAGCACCCTATTCTGCCTTCGACCCACTTCCACGGACAATAAAACGAGCAGTGTAATTGATAGGGCGAGAACAGGCAGCTTTCTTATGGTTCACGTGCCACAGTTGGACATAGTAGAGAGGAAGCTGGAGTGACTCCAGTCCCCTGTGTGTCACTGCTGTGGCGTCATGCACATGGCACCAACTGAACGGAAGGAATTTTGCAGTGTTTAGACATCCGAAGAATGAAAACAACAACTAATTACCGCATTTTCTCTCATTTTGAAATTCTAATGTACTTCGAAACTGAATTGCCTACATTTCCCACCCAGAACTCATTAATAAAGAATGGACCTGCAGAATTTACAATCTTTCCCTGTGGGTGCTTTCTTCACTTGTTCACGCACGTACAGGAGAACAGTCGGAGACAGAAGACTCTGGTTTGTGAAAAGTTTGACCACCTGTACTCTATCCTGGAGGAGAAAAAGAGGGAGATGAGTCAGAAGGTGACAGGCGAACAGGAAGAGAAGGTAAACTATATCCGGGGCCTGACAAGGAAATATGGAGACCATCTGGAGGAGAGCTGTAAAATCTTGGAGATGGGGATCCAGACTATGGATGAGCCAGAAATGGCTTTATTCCTGCAGGTCAGAGCTGCTACCACATGGGGTTTAAATTTGACATAATTTTAGCCAATTCATAAAAGTTTATCAGTATTTTATGTGCATGTTCAGTTGAACTCTCCCTTGTGTCTTTCAGAACACAAAGCCTCTCCTCAAAAAGTAAGTATGCTGTTTGTTTTTCAATAATAATAATTGCACTGGTAAGAGGATGAAGGGGTTTTGCAAAAAAGAGAGAGACTACACCGCCAGTGTAAAAGTCAAAATCCTTTCTAGCTAATGTTTTTTAATCACTCTGATGAATGAGTACATCTGCACTTACACATAAAACCACAACTCTAATAGAGCAAGGTCACACCTTCCCTCTGGTAGCTGTGGAAAATAATCCTGTGAAATGTTGCAAATCACTATATTCTGCTGTGGCATCCTGAAATAACTTGCCGAACGTGCTAAACATCACAGATTGAATATATTTAAGACGTGTTACCATGACTTTGTGAGGCAACATTTAGTCCTGTGAATATCCTAAATGAGACTTATGTGCTCAGGATTGAAGAGGCATCCAGTGCAGCGCACCTGGATAAAGTAGAGCTTGGCTACGAGAGTATGGATCACTACAAAGTCGACTTCAAGAAAGAGGGCAAGGCCCTGCGGAGCATCGACTTCATCCAAGGTAAAGGAACAGAGATCGCGGCTTTAATTTGCTTCACACCCCTCAGTGTTGTAGTTCTCTAACCTTCATCCTTTTTTGCCTTAATTCTCACACAGATGACGAAGATGAGGATGAAGAAGATGAGGCTGCAGGAGCCGGTGCTGAGGAAGGAGAAGGATCACAAACTGTTCCTGGAGGTGCTGTTTCAGCCACCTCTGCCCAGCCTTCTGCACCCCCACAGCAGATGAGCTCCTCCCCCAGCGCACCCACGAGCACTCCCTCAACTTAGCTGTCAGCCATCGGCCCTGACAACACCTAAACCAGAAGCAGGATTGATTGTTGCTCCTAAATGTTGACCTCAGGTCAGCTGTGATACATTTTTAGCCACGAGGGGAACCTAATCTGTGTATGTAGATCTTAAGAAAGGCAGTGATGTTTTACTTCTGCCTCTTTTGTTGCGATTGGTCTATCACAGCATTCGGACTGATTTAATCTCTTTTTCTCTTATTAAAAAAACATGCTTTAGTTCCTCCTTTTCATTTTGAACATGCTTAATGACAGAGGGACTTTGACTGTCATTCAGCTCTTTGCAGAATTCAGATGTACTCAAATATTTTTTTTATGTGGTTGACCTTTTGAGACTTGCTCCTTAAACTCCATCATTAAAAAAACATAATAGGAGAGCCGCTGGTTCTCCTCCCTGTTGTATACTTCTTGATGACTGATATAACTCTGTGAGTAATGTAGCAGAGTGATAAAATGAGCACTGTGACATTTCAGTATTTCCTACATCGGGCTGCTTGCGTTATGTTTAATATTCTTCATTGTAATGTGGCACAGGTATTATTTCCCATGATGATATATATGATACATGCATATTATATACATTAAAAATGATTTGACTAAATACCATCAGCATACTTTTTCACATCGCTATTTGACACTAGATGTAAAAAACCAGTTTTGTTTCTTCATAATGCCTTCTCTCTCCCTCCCTCTTCGTCTTTCCACACTCCTATTGGCATATTTCCGTGGAAGGAAATCCAGCTCAATGCGTGAGTGCCTTTTTTTGGCTTGTTCAGACATTTTTAACATCCTTCTCCACTGCATGATCAGGATAACACTCCTGCATATACATATGAGACCACAGTGAGCAAATATGAGTGCTCCCATATTTTTAGACCAAAGCAAATAATTTGCTGACCTGCGATGGCCTCACGTTGCTGTAACTCCACCGCTCAGGTAGTCCACCATTCAACGACCATCTGTTATTTTACACCGTGTCTCGGTGAGTTGGATCCTTTACAAACGGGCTCAATCCCACACTAAGCCTCGAGATGCTTCGCGGGCCAAAAAGAATAGGATGACTCACACCCACGGCTCTTGTTTAGCGTAGCCTGACACTGGGGGTCAAGAATCAGCGTTCACATACACACGCTCACACATAAACACACACACACAGTGTCTTTGACACTAATTAGCTATCAGTGGTGCATCTTTGAGCTAAGCGTGGTTGCCTCTTGCTGGTATAATGAGAATTGCCTCTTGAGGATTAAGGGTTTAGAAGAAGAACGCTGTATGAATGTTCACTGCGCTGAAGGGTTGTTCAGATTTTTGGCAAAGTACTGCAGTTAGAGCTTTTTTTGTGTGTGTCTGTGTTAGACAGAAGGCATGAACTGGCTCCAGAGCAATGCCATGGTTAGACCTATGCAATTCTTTGCACTGAGTTAGGCAAACCTTTACCAGTCAGCATTTATAGGCAAGACTCGAGATTCTGTGGCCATTTGTGCACTCTTAAAGTTGTTATTTACTTTTTTTTTCAAAGTTTCTTTAATGTGGGACTACAAATCCATGTGTTAAAAGTCATTAGAAAAGTGCGTTTTAATCAGATTACTAGTCAAAGTTAATGGGACTATTTATTTTTATTGGCGTTAGTGTTAACTAATATGTAAGGATATCCACAGAGAAATGTAAGCATTGCTTTTATTTTTTTTTTATTAAAAATATAGATATAAGACGTTCTGTTGCACAACAGAAAATGACTGGTTGCACATAAGTTTATTAACAAACATAAATTTCATAAATACAGTGATTCATAATCTAAAACAAAATGCCAATTTTGTGAATGCAATTCATGTCTTAGACGAAAGTATTTCATCTCAAATATGAAGAACGGCATATCTCTACAGATCTGACACCAACATTGAAATGGCAAGGTACAATCGGCTCATTATAAGTCAAGCCCGTTTATGCTCCATAGTTTGAGGTTAAAGCTATAAACAATAAAGTGATAAAGCAGCACTATATTGTACAGAGCATGTTTTGTGCTGATGGCAAAAATGCACAACAGAAGGAGTAAAAGAAAAAGAAAGGGAAGGGAGATCTTTGGCGGGCTGGGAAATCATTTCCCGAAGAGCTCCATCATTCTTCTGTTATTCTGCGCTTGCTGAGCCAGCTGTTCCGCCCTGGACATCTCCATCATCTCCCGGAGCAGATGGAAGGTCAGATCCAGGGATATTGGCGGGTCCTCGGACCTTCTTCCCCTCTCCATCGAGTCGTCCCCGCGGTCTCCGAAGCCGCTTATGAGCGCCCTGATGTTCCCAACTTTACCCTGTAAAAGACGCCGCGTCAGCTGGAGTTGCAAAGCTCTGTTGAAGATGGAAGGTGATCCGCCGGGATACATGGACGTTGATGGGAAAGAGTTCGAGTCCCCGTTGCCCAGTCGGATGAAATACTCCTCCCCAAGCCTCTCCAGAATCGGGCCGGATTGCAGCTGCTGGGAGTTTTGGGTTTGTAGAGCTGGGACGCGCAGAGTACTGCCAGGGCTCTCAATAGCCCGACATTCGTAGCGCGGTAAGAAGGCAACTAGCAGAATCACGGCGGTACCGAATAAATTGAGCTTCATGTCAGGATTTCAACAGGAATCTGGGAAGAAAAAGAAATACATTGGGTTATTTAATTTTGGCACGCTCGTTTTTGTTTTGTTTTTTTGCTGTGGCGCGAGATGTGCCGCGTAAAAAGGCAATTACGCACGTAAAAGAGACGTTGCAATAATGTAACGGGCAAATTATAACTATTGCTGCCGCAGTTTATTTTTATTATTGTAAGATATTTTGCGATCTGTTGCCACCTGTTATTAGTAAGGAGACTATATATTGTACAACTGATCTGCGATGTGGAATATTTACGCGTAAAGGAAGCTCGAAGATTAGAATGAGGAATTATTGTCTTCTATCATTATACTTAGTCCATCCCCAAAAATGAAATCAGAAATGAGAATAGAAACGTATCAGCAAAGCCAAAAATCCACTTTATCATCTACAAATCCACTTTATCATCTACAAATACAGTTTTTTAATGTTTGCTGTGAAGCACAAAGAAGTCTTTAATTAAGCAAAGTCGCATTGAGCTGTGCTTGGGAAAAGAATAACAAAAATGCTAAAAGAGGGAAAAATACGAATTCAAAATGTGGGTAAAATTAATGAAACTTTTCTTACCTTCAGGCTTTAGAGGTGGTCCGCTACAGCCGTGTAGGTTGCCAGGTAGTTGGCGAGATGCCGCCCTCCTTCACTTCACTTTGAGGAATCAAGTATATAGTTACTTAAAGGATAGATGCTGAATGGACTTATATAGCCACCCTCACTATAAGTGTCGCGCTCCAAGCTGAGATTGAGTCTGCGCGTTCTTGCATGGGTGTAACGTGAATGGACGCCTCTGACAAAGTGCTTTAGTTTAGATGAGATGAGTCATAAGTGAGTGCGCGCGCACGTGCACGAGCGTCTACCTCGGTGTTTTCAGAATAGGCCTATAGGTGACACACCTGCCGGCATTTTCACTTGAGTTTGTTAGTTGAAAAATAATTCCAAGGGTTTTGGACTCCATGTGGCAAATAATCAGAAGTTAAAAAGTAATATTTAGACGAGATAAGTCTGGAACTATGTTTTTTCTTCTTATCAGTCACTGCTCATTTTCATCATGTGTCTTATAAAAGACAAAGGGAAAAAAAAACCTTCCTCATCTGAGGACACCATACAGTGACTGCTATTGCCTACAAAATTGCAAAAGTTATGTAACACTGTGGAAGTGCGGTAGTTTCAGGTATGACATTTTGGTGCAATCTTCAGGACTCACTTTGTCTCTGCATTTTACACCACAAGTATTCCAAAGCAGTTTTCCATCTGCCCTGTGTTGCATTCAGTGAAAGTGCATTTGCAAACACATCAGGCTGGGAGAGAGAGAGAGAGAGAGGTATTGTCTCCCAGTGATTCATTGCTGCTGCACATATATACATCACCACCTCTTCCAATCGGTGCCTTGGCCACCTTGCTCCAGAGGGGCCCACCGCCAAGCCACACTTGCAAGATGAAGCGCTTATCCGAGTATTAGAAAAGCGATTAGAATGTTAAAAAGCTCAAATCTTTAACTTTGTGTTTCTGTCTGCTTTACCTGCTTTACATTTACCCAAACATTTGTGCAATACCTTAAAACAAGCAATTCCTCCACAATGGCAGATGATTTCTTTTCAGTTCCATTTGTTTATTAGTTTGTCTGTAAGCAAGTTTAAGTAAAAACAACCTGGCTGAAATTCATGAAACTTGGTGGAAAGTTGGCTATTATACTTTGGTTGGATCCAGATGGCCTTCTTTTAAATGATGAGCTAGGACACTGGCATTGGTAGAGAGGCCTTTTAGTTTGCAATGCCATTAAATGAGCACTAATTCTTCCACAAAGGCAGAGACAGAGGATGTGGATTCCCATATGGCAAAATATGTTGATAAAAAGATGGCCCTTTCATACTTGCAACTAAAAATAGAATGCATTGTAAGGCAACCCTTCCATTTAATCCTTAACAGTAAATCCATTTCATTCAGATGTTCAGACCGGGAAAGAGTACGATTCAAACATATGTAGAGGTCAAAGTGACCTAACAGGTAGTGTGCACTCAAGTAAAATCAACCACTCTGGAAAGAGAAAGGAAGAGAGAGCAGAGGGGGAACATTTGATTGTGTAAATGTAGTCATGAAGTGCAGGATGGTTTTTCTTCAGAAAGAAAGTACTGTCTTCCAAGATTCATGCATTACCTATATTGGTTTTAGTGGATTAGAGGATAATATGCAAAAACCTTGTTTCCCCTAGCCTCTCCACTTTGTCACTTTTCATGCTCCGTTACCGCTCAAGGGGACGTGTCAGGTCCCATCATGAGAAACACATGTTGGCTGACACAAATAGAAAACACCGCCATGAGAGAGGGACTGCTCGTGGTCAATTCACATCACCTCATTTTCAAATTACCGTCCCTGGACAGATCACTGGGAGAGAAATCCTCTTCTGTGATGCCACCCCGGAAAAGACTTGGGCTTAAATTATTATCTCTCTCTTTGCTCAATTAGAGCGAGTCTTTTAGATGATTACATTAGATAAAACCCAAATGATTTGTCCTGGAAAACTGGAATGTTGCCACCTTTCCCGCTGGCATCTTTTGGTGAGACACTCAAAATGAATAGATGAAATTGGATTTCCACAGCACACAAACTGCAAATTGCCAAAGAAAAAGTATTTTACAGAATCACTGTCAGAAGAGCAAATTCTCCTCTGCAGCAGATTCATTATTTGATCATTTGCCTTTCCGGTGCTTCTCGGTGAACTTTCCCTTCGTGAATAATTGGACAGCTTTCTCCAGTGGATAGAAGCGTGTTTTTCCTAATGCATGCTTGACTTTCACAAACAAAATTTTAATAATCAAAGTCACTCTCGCTGCTTAAGTGAGTGCGATCGCTGGGACTGCAGAGCCCAGGGCTAGACTACCACCTGACCTCAGTCTTGTTGCTGAGGTGTCCTTCTGGTTTATAGTGCAGTGATATAACCTGTTATAAAAACACCTCTAATAGAAGTGAGAGCCTGGCCTTTCATTTTACAAAGAAAAAAGACATGGACAATTTTACAGAAATGGCATTTCTTGTTTTACAGTTGACCACAAAACTACTCAAAGCTTTCATACAATCAGCCAACTAGTTATATTGTTAAACATATACGCTTCAACCATGGCTATTTAAGGCTAAGAAGTTTAATTTGCTATGCAAGAGGAGATCTGCCAGTATCCCCACAGGGTGGCTTAATGTTAAAGTGTTCTTCAGTGAACCCCAGCTGCTTTTGAAAAGAACTGTTTTGATGAATGTTTCAGGATTTGACACAAAGCAATCTTTTGAAGGTTTCAATGTCATCACATCTTGAAAAATTAAATGTGACATGGCTGGCTTTCTCTGGCTCTTCCTAAGACCGTGTACGGTAACCCGTATGAGAACGTGTGACGCAAAGTTCTCTGTAATGCAGCGAAGCCCCCCGAGGGCCATCTGTCTGTAACGATCTAGCACGTGCAGGCCAGAAGCTTCACTTTTACTCGTTCACATAGTGGTTGCCAGTCTTGTCACACAAACGTTGTGAAAGGGAAATAATGCCTGTAAGGATGATACTGGAACTCATAACAGAGCCCAGAATAGCTCCAGTGTTTAAGTTGAATAAGCAAGTAACAAATTGGTAATTACAGTATGTGTTTTTGTAACTACAGAATACCTGCAGATTACTTTTTGGGAAACCAAAAGTTTGAGTTCATATTCTGTGCTTATAGTCATTTTAAGAGATAATTCTGCCAGCTTTGTTCTTACTCTGTCCTGATATCTTAAAGATACTGAGTCTTTTTTAAGTTTAGAATCTCTTTTCTGTTTGTTAAGAAAGACATAAACTAAGTTCTTTAATCTAAAAAGCCTCCATCCATTAGTCCATTTATTCTCACTGTCATAGATCGAGAAGTGAGTTCGCCAGTTTGTCACAGAGCTCGTCTAAAAAGCTAATTTTATATTTCGATTAAAAATTTAAACAGACAATATTTAATACCTGTAATTAAAAGAATCGATTGGAGGGTTTGAAGCCTTTTTTTTTATATATAAATCACATAAAAACACCAAAATCAGCTGTGCACCTGGCTGGCTGCCATTGCCTTTTGCCACGAGACCCTGTTTGCTCCCATAAAGGTATAAAATATTTAAAGATGTCGCTGATACGTAGTTTCATTATTCTTTTTAAGTGATTCCCTGGAACAGCTGAGGTCTAAGGTTTTCAGCAAAGGTCACTCAAATAACAGTAAAAGATCCATTTAATGTTATTTCTGATTGTTCACGTCACTAGAATTGTGTATGCTGCTGTGAGTCTTAAGGTGGGAGTGTGTAAACCAGTGCAATAGTGAGCACGAGGGTCACGCATTTTAAATAAGAGCCCTATAGCACATAGAATCCTTAGGCTTATTAGTAACATTAATTCTTTTGTATTGTTTATACATAGGAAAAGATGAGACTGTACAGTAGATTACAATCCAGATTATCTTCTAATCTGGACACTACATACTATACTGTCACTTTCAGTGTGACAAACCAGTTAAATATGACTGCCGACCAAGGAGGAGGTTTGTAAATTATATTTTTTATATACAGTCACATGGTAGCAAATCATTACATTCAGGCATGACAGGGTCAAGACAACCATCTGAAGTTCAAAATGAGCATCAGAATGGCATAGAAAGATGATTTAAGTGAATGTGACATGGCTGTTGTTGGTCCGAGTATTTCACAAACTGCTGATCCACTGGGATTTTCCCACACAATCATCTCTAGGGTTTACAGAGAATGACTTGAAAAAGAGAAAAGATCCAGCGAGCAGCACTTCTCTGGGTGAAAATGTCCTGCCGATGTCAGAGGAGAATGACCAGACTGCTTCAAAGCTGCTAGGAAGGCAACAGTAACTTACTGATTTCAACCACACAGTCACCGATCTCAATCCAACATGGCACTTTGGAATGTGGTGGAATGGGAGAGTTACATCATGGATGTGCAGCTGACAAATGCACAGAAACTGCGTGATGCTGTGTGTCAATGTGGACCAAAATCCCAGAGAAATGTTTCCAGCACCTTGTTGAATCTACAGCATGAAGCAGCTCTGAAGGAAAGGGGGTCCAGCTTTGTAAATGTTTTCACAGACATGTCATATGGGTTAGTACAATGCTTGCAGAGATGTTGACGCATCATTCTTTGCTAAACTTTGATTTGACTGGTAATTTCCTGTCATTTGTCCAGCAGTCACATTATGTGAACTGAATATGTTGGCTCAGTCACTTTTCTCAGATTTATCCTGTGAAATGAGACATATTTAGGGGCCTGTCTCCGTTTCAGGAAATACTAAATGTTCTGCTTCTGTGCATGATTTCAAGTTATTATTAGTGAAACTTTATTTCAGTGATACGTGACATACTGTTCTAACATTTCACTCAAAGGCATGAGACAGCAAATCTCCAATCCTAGAGTGTGATAAAAAAAAAGAAAGGAAAAAAACTGTCTCTGGAGAAATCTAGGCCAAAGCCATTCGAGCAAAATTGTAACCCAGTTTTCTCTTTGATAATACACTTTGACCATAATTGTCTCTTTGGGGCCACTTAATCTGAACATATATGCTGATGCTGTCTTCCCTGTGCACCCTCATGGCTAAGCTGCGAATCATCTATAATTCATTAATTTTGTCTAATCGTTATGCAGCTATAAAGTGTGATCAGTGGCAGGAATTTCTCAAAAAAAAATAAAAAGTCACATCTCCTTTCAAGATTGACAAACATCAAATACATTGATGCTGGCAGTTATACAGATCAAAGTGACAGAAGACAGCCAGGCAAGAAACATTTCAAACAGCTTTCTTTATTCTAATCTTGGATTGTCTCAGAGCGCTAACAACCTTAAAAGCACTCTTCTTCCTTTCAACACAGCTCTCCGCACACCATGTAGCAATCAGAGGCATAAAGGCTGAAATGGTTGAACAGGTTTCTTCCTGTCTTTGTGAGTGTCCATCATGCTGCTCTGTCTCACAGCGATCAGTGGTTACCTCAGATATTTTTACATAAGGGCTCTTTATGTGGGTTATGACCAAATGGAAGTTTATCAGACAGAGCTAGTTCCCAGTAAGTGGATTCTAATGGTTATAACGGCTGTTATACCCCTGTAATATTTTTCTTATGTAATATTTTTAATGTCTGTGGCGGTGTTTTGGAATTTGCTGAGAAGATGCCATCAGTTTCAAAAACTGCAGCATCTATTTATGTCAACTGGTGGGCTAATGAGATAAAACCTGTCAGTGTATAGAAGTGTGTGGTCTTTTCTCCCTTTCTTTACCTAAGCATGCTTGCTGCATCTTGTGTGTTTTTTGTTTCTGTTTTTCTAGATTAAACCATTTACAGCAAAAATCTTGTTGCAAAAAAAATTAAAGAAACAAAGGAAACAAAAAAGGTTTTATTGAAATAAAACCAGAATTCAATGAGCCTATATTTATTTGAAATATGCGTATTCATTTACACCAGCTGAAACATCTTATATGCATTATCTTATATGCATTGTCTGTGACTCCGTGTTTATGTTTTAGTTTATTATTATTCTGTGGTTTTGTTTATTCTGGGTTTTTGTACTCTCCTTTTTTCTTGTGTGTGGTGTGTTCAGTTGGTGTTTCCTGTTTTATTTTGAAGGTTCGTGTCTCTCGTCAGTGATTCTAGTTTCACTCCCCCTGTCTCGTTATGTCCAATTATTCCCAGCTGTGCCTCCCTCCTGTTTCCCATTCCCTGATTTCCCAGACGAGTTCCCTCGTCTTCATTGCTGGTTCGTCTGTGTATCTTCCTCCGTCTTCCTGTGCATTCTCCCCACGTTGTTCTCCCTGCAAGGTACCCTCATTTATGTTCTTTTTTTGTTTTTTAAGTTTTAGTTTTCCCAGTTTAGAGTGTTTTCAGTTCTGTTTCTTGCCACCCTTTCCTTTGTTTGGTATATCACTGTCGCAACAAAGCTTGCTCACTTCAGAAGCCACCTGCATCTTGGGTCCTTTAATAATACACACGGCTTGCCCCGGCAACCCGTGACACTTGTAGTCTGACTAATTGGTCTGTCTCATGTGGCTTCACAGATAGATAAAGTTCAGTATCATGTCACATAGCAATAAACATGTTTTCCGTGCCTGTATAAGCATGTATGATGTAAATAAAACTGGTACTAGCACAGAACCCTGTGGAACTCCTTAAGTAATTCCCCATTCACATAGAGAAACTGGAGTCTATTAGTCATATATATAAAACCACCCTATGGTCTTACAAATAAAACTTTTTGAAATATTTTTGTGGAAATTAGGAGATAAAGAGGACTGAAAGGCTGTACCACGGTATAGATCAAAATCCAGAGCCCATAATTTATTAATGTACAATGCATGGGTACCATCTGTGGACCGAGGAAGGCATGCATGCAGAAGAACAGGGAAGTATCTTGCTTATTTCAGCAAGAAAATGCCAAACTACGTTTTGTCAGTGTAGCTCCAAAAGGATCCATGTGCTAAAGCGGCATGCCTGGAGTCAAGACCTTTGAAAACATTTGGCACATTATAAAATAAAAAAACAGAAAACTGTGCCCTGTTACTGCTTCTGAGGAGCTGAAAGTCCTATGTCAAGCCAGGGGTGTAATTTCCAGGGGGGTTATGACCCCCCCAATAATCAGACCCAACCCAATATAAGCCCCCCCAATAAAATTATGAGTTATGTTGCATAAATAGGCTGTTGATTTTCTTTACTCATTTCAGTATTAGCCAGCAAAATAGTTGCATGTTTAATCATCTGGGAATTTACCCAGATTTATTTATTTATTTAGACAGAGATCTTGACCCCCCAATGTTCAGCACAAAGTTACACCGATGTGTCAAGCAAGACACATTTTACTTTCAATAGTGTAGTAAAGTTCCCGAACAGAGAGCAAACATGCTGCTGGCATCCCCTTCATCAAACTGACTCCAAGTTCCCGGTTTCTAACAGAGATTGTCCGCTTTTATATATGTGTGTGTCTTCATGGCTCTTCATGCCTTGTGCACAAACTGAGTCTTCTCAGATGATCACGCTGGGCATTTGCCCCATAGCACACATAACGAATGTCCTCCATCACATTAGACAGAACCCAAGCCACTGAAGATGAAGTGAAATCAGCTATGAGATGCATTGTTGTTTTTCAGGAAGTGGCTAGTCTAATGAGGGGGAAAAAAACGATGGAGCAGCAAATTGGGTCAAGAAAATATTTTGAGACCCTTCTGCAGAAACTATCTTTACCATAAAAAACCCACAGTCTTGATTTTGGTGTTTATCACATTAGAAGATCATTAAGAGAGTGTCTCTCAAATAAAGACATTCTGTACATCCGCACATGTTTTACCCCAGAGCAAAATGAGTGACTCATCCATTGCTTTCTTTTTTTCCTGTTTTGCTTGTTAACATCAGAAGATGACTGAGATTTTTCTACTGTAAATTGGGAAGTATTCCTCTTCCCTAATTGTTTGTGTAGGTGTCAATATTCCCTCTTTGGCTTCTCCCTGAGCCTGTTTGAGGAGCTAACAGGCACTGATCACACAGTGGCAGCAGGCCAAAATAAAAAATGAGACAATCACACCAGACAGCAGCACTCGGGGGGGGGGGGAACCAAAAGATATTCATCCTTTCTTCACAGAAACCCGAGCAAATCGTGTTACCCTAAAAACGGTTGGCACAAAAATGAACTTGGAAAGAAAGCGGCTCCTAATACAATAAGAAAAAGCGTGTTAAAGCTTTTGTTGCTGTACAGTGAATAATATGTTTTCATAAATATATTGTTATGCTGAGAGCATTAACTGTGTCAGAGAGAATCACTGCTGGTGTGAACCTTGTACTTCGTGATTAATTCGATTGAGTGGCTGTAATTTAAAAGCTTCCAGAGCTTCCACATCAATCTACTGAACTAGTCGAATAAAACTAATGTAATGAATCAATCAGCAGAGATACACACATTAATCTGAAGAGGTCCTCTGTCAGAAACCTCTCACCACCAAGCTTAACCCTCCCGCGAAAGAGGAAAGAGTCCGAGGGAACAGGGTTAGAGAAAACAGAGGAAGATACAGGCATTTATGGCAGGTGGTTGGACACTGAAGCTAGCCTTGTCTACTAAATTCATCAGCATGAGTGACTGGACAAGTTAGTTTGAGCAACGCCAAAACAGCTGACAAACAGAGGAGACGTGCCAGGAACTGCACTGTCCTTCACCGGTCCCTTCTCGATGCAGTGGTGATGGGCGGTCATCCAAATATTTAGCAACACTGAGGTTCTGATGTAACTGTCCCCCGGTGCTGCTAATGCACAAAGAAAACACCCTTTGACGTAGAAAGCACACAGACATAAGTACGCCATTATGGGCAGTGAGGTAAGCAAGATGAGTTTCACCTTTCTACAATCTGGTCACATTTCAAAACAGGAGCAACCAGTATTTTTGCTAGTTAAGCTAAGTTTTTATTGCAGACTGTTAATGGTGAAAACTTTGATATTCTATGAAAATTGCCAGATGTTAGCAATAAACCCAGTCACACTGTAACCCTTTTTGATTAAAGGGAGAGCAAAGTTATCCATGAATGGACTCAAGGCTCACTGTTTACTTTGTGTTCCAGTCGTTTTGCTAAGTTAAGCTAGCTTAGCAACACTAGCCTAGCTACTTGCTGGCGTCAACTTCATAGTATACACCCGTTCGCTACCTTCATAGTATACACCTGTTTAACTTCTGATTAACACAAATATCTAATTTCATACCTATATTTAGGCATGGAGACATGGTAAATACCAGATGCTGAAGTTGAAACTGAGTTTAGAAATGGGGAAGAAAGGCGATTTAAGTGATTTTGAACGTAGCATCGTTGGGTTGGTATTTCAGAAACTGCTGTAGTGTACTGCATAAAAGTCACCAGCGTTCTGGTGACTCAGTGACGGCAGAGTTTCAAACCCCTCTGGCATTAACATCAGCACGAAAACAGTGCACCGGGAGCTTCATGATGAGGGTTTCCAGGGTTGTGCAACTCCTGTATGCGTAATGTGTAGTGAGTGTAGCTCGCTGGTAAGCCTGGAAAAAATATTTGCCTTATTTGTCCACATTTCAAGTCAAGTCTAAAGCTAAAATAAAATCAAGTCCATAGATCTCAAATGTAGCATAGTGAAAGTGCATTCTGTGGTTTAGAAGATGCAACCTCGAATGCTTTAGCTTTCGGTCAGGAACGAGGAACCACCAACAGGCTTTGGTCCGAAGGCATCAATGACCTGCACTTTATATATTGATGTAAGAGAAGTTGTATTCTGTAAGGCACATAGACTACAACTACTTCTCTGGGCTGCCTTGATATTAGTGATGATTCTTTCCCTCCTCCTACAAAACTAGTTTCACTTAGAGCATAATGCCCTGATGAAGCTAAAAATAGTTTCTGTTTATATGCACTAAATTGTTGTTGTGGCCTGTTGTTATGCAGCCAAGCCTGCTGACCTTGAGAAAACCTTTGAATCTTTATACATTTGAGCACTCCTGTGTCTGAGTCCAGCTACCACGTGAGCTTTTCATGTTCTTCTCTACATATATTGCCTGAGTTTATACACCATCGCTGCTTCGGCTGCTTTGGCATACCTTAAAATATCCTGCCACTCATGAGACGATGCACCAGTGAGAGGCAAATTTAATTTTGCTCTATAAAAACTAAACTGTGACAAAAGCTAGATCTCTACTTGTCTGTTGTCCTTTTTCTTACTGCCTTTTCTTATGTCCTATTTTTGCTACAAGACTCTCTACTTTTGGTCTGTCTTAGCATCCAGTTTTGAACTTTTGAAGCCTTTGTTAGAATTAAATAGTTCTATCTGTAGATTTAACACTTGAATTTTGCTGGCTAACGCCGGTCGCTGTATGTGTAAGCTGCTTACAACATCTTGCCTCAACCTCCAAATCTGCTCTTTGTTGTATGATTCACATTATACCATCATCCTAAGCTTTAAAAAAGCCTATTCAGTATCTCCACACTTGTATCTTTGCCATGCATAACACATTACAGTTCACTTTAATAGGCAGCCTTCTGTAAATTTCTACTCCCAGTCAAACTGCATCATAACTGTTTTTGACGTAACCTGTAAATGTAATTTTTAGATTCACTTTTTGATCTTTAACTTCAGTCTACACTAAGTTGTTTATTAATGCAACTCACATGACAGTAATTCTGTGCAATTAGGCATGTACACATGGTCACGAAGAGTGGCTTAAGTTCAAACTGAACTTAATGGAGGAAAAAAGAGGTGATTTAAGTGACTATAAAAGTGGTATGGTTGCTGGTCACAGACGGGCTGGTCTGAGTACTTCAAAAACTGCTGATCTACTGGGATTTTCCTGTACAATCATCAATCAAGTCAAAGGAGGATGGCCAGACTGCTTCAAAGCTGCTAGGAATGCAACACCTACTCAAATAACCAGTTATTACAACCAAGGTATGCAGAACAGCATCTCTGAATGCACAACGCATTGAGCCTTGAAGTAGATTGGCTACAACAGCGGAAGACCACACCAGGTGTAACACCTGTCAGCTAAGAACAAGAACAATGGCTACATTTTGCACGGGTTCCCCAAAATTTGCCAACAGAAGATTAGAAAAATGTCGCTGATCTGACGAGTCAACTGGTTTCTTGAATGTGACAGTCCTCAGATGGCCTCCAGATTCACCAGATCTCAGTTTAATAGCGCTACTTTGGTGACACGGATTCACATCATGGATGTGCAGCCAACAAATCTGCAGCAGCTGTGATGCTGTCACGTCAACATGGACCAAAATCTCTGAGGAATGTTTCCTGCACCTTGGAAAATATCCCACAAAGAATCATGGGGTCCAACCTGGTACTAGCAAAGTATACCTAATGAAGTGGCCAGTCGGTGTATTAGCACAGACAATGTAGTAAGTCTTTTTTGTTTTATTTTGTTGTTGTTTTTTTTAATCAAATTAAAATGGTTCCTCTCACAACACCATTATTTTTGCCACTGTGACAACAAAGTCTTCCTTTGATTACTTCGTACTAAGTCGAGTTAGCTCTCATTTGGCCGACAGTGACAATGTTTGCCTAATGAGGTGACTTGAAAATAAAAATAATATATGTCACATGGAGTAAAGGTGAAGTTTATCCCTGTCGAGCCAGCGACTTAAATTGCCTTTCCTCGCAATTAAATCACAGTGCCTTTAAAAACTCGTTAAGTGCTCTCCAATGGGAGTTTTTCTTTGCAGCATGACTGAAAAAAAAAGCAAAGAATTCATTCACAGGTCATTATATTTGAGTACCTGCATTTTCAGATCTAATTATTGTTTCCACTTTTACTAATCAGCAGTGTTTGTCTGATTACTTTGCCTCATGCTTAAGGTTTGCTTTAACATCCTTACCTCAGTGCAAAAAATGTTTTATTGGCAGCTAAATTAGACAGGTTGCAGTGAGCAAATATTCAATGATCATAGCTGGAAGGCTACACTCGATCCATCCAAGAACTTTCTGTTTGACTACTGAATTGTTCTGTGACCAATGATTTGTAATTAGGGTGTTTTCTTTATTCCCCTCCCCGATGTGTCCAGCTCACTGGGCTGTGCAGACAACTCCCACACAGGCGATTGTCAACTCCGGTGGGCTTCCCCAAGCTCCTTGACCCCTCTCAACATCAGTGAGAGTGAATTTCATTACCTGCAGTTATGTAAACATTAATTAGATGAGGGATTTTGGATACTGGCCCAAACCCAATCCTTCCTTCTGCACTGAGCTGGAAGCTATCACTCTCCACCGTGCTCAGGTTTGTTGTCTTGGCATTGGCGTGCATGTGTATGTGCACATTTCTTTCGTCTGCTTCACATAAATAAACCTACAGTACAAAAAACGACTAAATATATGCACCCATCTGCCTGATTGAGCTGTGTGATATAACGCTGAGCCTCAGGGTGGATGTAGTTTAGTTTAACTTGGTTTGGCAGTGATTTTTCAAACAGGGCAGAAGGATCAGGAGCCTAACTAACCACAAGTAGGCTGTACATAGCCTGAGGTGATTCACACAATTGCAGTCAAGATGCTGCTTTGTTTCACCCCTACACCCTGCCTGTAAGAGTATGTAAAGGATAAGAAAACGGATTCGGCATCTGTTATCCTTCCTAAATCGTCTCCAACACTGAATCATCATGTTTTATTTGGAAGTGCATATGGAGTCGACGCCTTGAGGCTGTCACTCTGCATTACCCGTGACCGGCACCACGTATGCAGGAAGGAGTAAAACAAGCTGTAGTGTAAATTATCCACAAATCCCCACTCTGGAGGAAACACTTTAAAACCCTCAGAATAAACCTGAGAAGCAGCACGGCAGTCGGTTTCACTTTGAGGCGCTTCTTCGAGGAAGGAGGCAGAGCAGAAAAGTTGATGTGAGTGCAGATGTGTGTGTGTGTTATGTATTCTCATTAGGGTGTTTGTAGAGGCTGCATATAATGGAAATGAAAGACCCTCTCAAAAGAATTGCTGACTTTGACCATTTTGATCACAGCTCATTATAATAGCTCTCTTCACTTCCTGCTGAATCTAAGATGGCAACAGAGCAGCGGGAGTCCCGCCTTTGAAATACCACAATCTCGCATCTATCCTCAGAGCGCGAGCAAGTGTGGACAAATTAAGAGGAACACCAAATGATATCAAGCACCTGAGGGGTGGTGAGGTGGAGGAGTGTCGCTCTTTGCTTTGAAAACAGATTCGAGCCTTCTTTAGATGCTGTCACAGTCTGAAACTGTTCATTCAATAGAAGATCCCCCCCCCCTTTGAAGGATAACTGAGGTGGAAATCTGCTTTGCACGCTGAGATCCAAAAACTCCTCATAAAGGTTCATTCATGCTCAGATCTTTTCATGGCTCAGGGGTGCAGAATTTGAGCTTCGTACGCCAGGTTTCTCTCGTCTTTGTGCACAGGCGTTAGATAAAAGTGGTTTCTGAAAGGCAGCACCACCATACATTCGAGCTTTGTATGCCCAAGGTCACAAAATACAGTTTTCTCTGGAATGAGCGACCGAGGTGCCGGTTCAATTTAGTGGTCTTATTTGAGGCGGCACATTGGAGGCACTTAACCACGACAAAGTGTCCATTTATGACCAGCGTGCTGCTTTGCTGATGCACTTTTGTCCACTTTGGGTACTTGCTGTTCTGATTTCTGGAAGTCTGGTTAGTAGCCTCACATCAGGTGGCTAACATGCAATCACCATTTTAACAGTAACAATGCTGAAAATTAAAGTAAATGTGCTTTTTGAGCTTTCTAAACCTGCAGACACCTTGTGAAACTCAACCAAATTGCTTTACTTACTCAAACTTCAGGGTGTGGAAGGGGGAAAAAAGTAGAGATTACATTTACATTTCAAAGGGAACATACCAAGGCTTGAGGGTCCTTGCATAGATGTATGCGATCCATATTATTTATAGCTCAGGAATGTCCCCCGGGACGCTGATGCTGCTCGGCGTCTGTCAGGCCACAAGTGAGGACAGTTAGGTGAATGTAGTTTGCAATTAGTGAGCCAAAGGGTTCCACAGTGCGTGACCAACATTTAATCACTCCATTGATCCGGCAACTATTTGGAAAACGAAGCGAAGCAGCTGACAGGAGCTGGTTTTAGACACACGGAGCAGGTGGACTTTATATTATATCTCCGATTTTCTGCTCCAGCATGAATGTGATCACACTGGGATGTTTAGCATGCCGGAGACAAACTGACACTCTGTTAGCAATAAGTGACAGAGGCTGAGAGAATGAGTGGAGCAAGGTGACTCCTGCCCTTTTGTTAATGAGCACGGCTCCTGTGGCTCATTCTAACACCACAGACTGATCTATGAGTGGCTCCTGTTGAATGCCGCAGAAACAAAGTCCCTATTCCCGGGTGGATTTCTTGGAATCTCACTCCATTTTGCCTGTGACAGCGGTGCATGCACATGCACACACACACACAGACACACACACACGCAAAGAGCAGGACCATCAACTCCTGCAGATGTCAGTGGACAAAGAGGCAGAATTGGAAAAAGGCAAACTCCAAAGCTGCTGCTGCTGCTCAAATAAATTGATCAGCTCATGAAAATGAGAAGTCAAGTTTATCCCTAAACTTGCACTTTGTTGTCACTGACTTGGAATCGTCATTTACGTCCTTCCGACTCGAGTCTCCCACTCAACACTTTCCGGCTGCGTTCACAGATGAATAAGAGTTTCTGAAGTTTAATAGACAGATGAAATGTCTCTGCAGATCCTTTTTGAAATATTAGTGGTGCTTGACTCGCAGCCCACGAGGGAGACAGCAGCACTTCCACGGCATCTCAGCGCATCTTGAAAAGGCCAATTTGTCACTTGTCAGAACGCATATTTTTGTTTGAAACAATTTCTTTCGGTAATATTTTTTTACATTCCCCCATGGTCCATTGCCATCAGATCATTTGGCGTCACGTTGAATAGCACTTAGTGGCTAAAAGCCCTCTTGTCTTTGATAAAGCATGTGAAGGGTACGTCATCAGGGCTGCTCGCTTCCTTTTTTTTTCTTTTTCGAAGCCACGTTTCACACGAGCTCATCATTCGTGATTGAAATTTTGCTGAAAAAATTAAAATTAAAAATTAAAAGTGCTGCACATGAAATTACATACCTAATTTTCAGCTGGGTTTCATGCACATAATATCTGTTGTAATCATGCTTTATTCACTAAATAATGTCTGATTGACCGAATTCTACATCCCTTCTGCAGAAAACAATTTCCCTGTGGAATTAGTGGCTGTCTGCATTCATTAAGCTCAGTATTGGTCTAATTATGCGCCAGTGAGCACCTACGGACTAATTAACAGGGGATCAATAAGGGCCCTGGATGCCTCTCACGTAGGGCCCCAACATTCACCCCCCTCATTAATGGGGGTGCACCGAGTTTTCAAAGAGGATTTCTCTGGCTCTTTCCTGGGGGCTGGATGACACATTAGGCTGAGGGTTTGGCAAAAGTTGGTGTTTCTCCTCCTCTCTCTCCCTCTCTTTCTGCATTAATGCGTGTCAAGCAAACTGATTATAAGCATGTGAAAATTACCACAGGCTCCAGAAGAAGATGGCAAACTATTTAAGGGTGCTCTACGAGTCTTCAGGCCCGGTGGAGATTTAACATGATTATGGATGAAAGGCTGAAAGGACCTGTGACAGCACAGATTTAGCCATGATGTCGGCACTGCGCTGAATTTAAAGGAATAGTTCAGCCACCTTTTAATATATTTTTTTGATTTCTTGAGAGGATTTTAATCAGCTGTACAATACATCTGCCTATCAGCACCACTGGCTGCTAGCATTAGCCTCACATTCACCTGAGTGGCGTCAGTATTCCCCTCCAATCATTATTTTTCATAAAGCGCCCCTTTAAAGATTATTTTAGCTCTGAAATTAAGTAAATTTAACCGAAAGTCCTTTAGCTGCAGAGGCTTTAGCAGCCAGCTGCAGATTGGTGACAGCTGTTGCAGGTATAGCATTTATCAGAAACTGTCATGGCCAATTAAGTGTTGGTGACAGGAGCATTGTGGAAAGCGCTGGCCACAAATGGATGAGGAACGCACCAGGCAGGGTATGTCACGTCAGAGATGATTTGACATGGCATCTCCCAGGAGCCTTTAAGGGATACAGTGCTGCATGATTTAGAGAGTCAATTATGCAAGTTATTGATGTGCTTTTAATCAAAGCTAAGGCATCTTTCGATTTCAGAATTTAGGAGTTTGCTGTTGGAAACTGAGGAACTGCTTTTGCAGACTGCCTGATTTTAAAGAAGTGGAATGACATTTCAGCTAATTATGAGTGGCTGAAGTGAATGAAAAAGAAAGGAAAGCAAATCCTTGTGTAAAGAATTGAGTACTGTTGAGCCGCTGACCGCACAGTGGGGACTAAACAGGACAGGGGGAACTGTGTGCTGTTTGAGGTGCGAACTGGATCTTCATTTGAGCCAAACACTAAAAATTTTACTGATAACTGTGATTCGAGCTATTTCTTATACTTTGTAATATCTTTCCGTTCTCTTCCGGTTAGGCTATGCAAACTGTAGTAAATTAAAAGGCGCAATGAGCTTTATGTAGACAATATTTCGGTTTGAACCCAGTTTGACAAATCCTCTCAGATGTAAAAATATTATTTTTATTATTACTGTTATTATTGTTATTTAAACAATTTCAAGATACATTTCTTTTTTCCCTATTTGGTTCGTAACCTTTTACCTTTTGAATTCAGGCTAGACGATATTAGAGTGAGAGAAAGCAGACAGTTGGAAATGCATTTAATAAAGGTCATCTGTGTAGAGGGAGAGGTTATGGACTAGGCTAGACTGTGCCTTGTGAATCTGTCCTGGCTACAGATGGATATCATGTCTGTGTCTAACTACACTATAAAGCCACTGTCACGTCACCTATTATTTAATGAACTCTTATTGCCTCAGTTTTTACTATTCAAATCTAATTTTTCTGAAGCGAGATTATATTTAGGTGAGTTATCATCTGAAGGTAAAAAGCATACGTATAAAGCATGCTACTTTCATAAGCCTGCGACCAACGACATCGATAGGCCTTCTTGATAATTCAAGTTAAAGGACGTAGAAATAAAATACAAGACAAGCTGTTGGAAATATGTCATATAAGAGTATTAACATCACACCGGCATCACAAACACAGTCAAGCAGTAATACAAATTAGATATAGCTGCCTGTGTTGGTACTCACCTGTCAGATACAGTGGCCATGTCTGTAATGATGCAACATTCAATCCGTTGTAGGGTTTAAACAGGTCAGCTATAAAGTGATTCTACCCCTCCTGCACAGCTGTCATAAAGGCAAAGATTAGCTATCAAAACAGTGCAGATAGGGCTTAGTCAGGGCTACGATACATTAACATAATAAAAGAAAAGTTGGAAACAAAGGCTTTCCCTTCCTAATTTCATAGTTTTGCAATTTTGCATTTTGTCACACTTAAATATTGCAGATCATCAAATATAATTTAACATTTGTAAATTTGTCCACTCTTCTTTGTAGAATTTTTAAAAAATTCAGCCACATTGAAGAGTTTTCAAGCATGAACATTCTGTTTAAGGTTGTGCCAAAGCATCTCAGTTTGATTAGGGCAGACCAAAATCATCTTTTTGACTTTTTATTTGTTTGTTTGCTTTAGTTCGGTGTTTTTTAGCCATTCAGAGATGGACTTGCTCGTGTGTGTTTTTTATCGCAGTCCTGCTGAATAACCTAAATGTGCTTGAGCTTGGGGGCATGAACTGATGGCTGGATGTTCTCCTTTAGGATTTTCTGGTTGAGAGCAGAATTCATGGGTCAGTCATGACACAGACCATCACATTACCACTACCACATTTTGACTGTTGCTATGATGTTTTTATGAAATCCTGTTTTGTTTTATGCAGACGTAACAGGACTCAAACCTTTCAAAAAGTTATTTTCCCTGCAGTTCTTTAGATGTTGTTCTGGTTTCTTTTGTGACCTTCTGGATGAGTTGTTGATGCACTCTTGGAGTAATTTTGGTAGGCTGGCCAATCCTGGGAAGGGTCACCGCTATTCCAAGGTTCACCAGAGTCTTAAAGGGTAACAAATGGCTTTAACCCTTTCCAGATTGATAGTGACTGTGTTTATTTAAATTATGATGTGTTGCCTGGGTGTGGACAGTGAAGCTAAACTTAGCTTTCCAAAAAATGTGGTTAATCAGTTAATTCATGATTTTTGATGTGGGGGTATCTTAGGTTATTTTTGTCTAAAATTCGTTTGATGATCTGAAACAAGAAAGAGGACAAATACTTTTCACGGCACTGCAGATTCCCGGTCCAGGCTAAAGCAAACGTGTGAATAACGTAAAGTTTCAACTCCTGCGGTTGCACAAAGACTTGTGGTCGTACTGAAGTCTATGGAAAGACTGTTGTCGCCTCTTTTCCTGTATAATGTAGGTAAACACTTTCCTTATGGGCTCAATTACTAGTTAACAACTAGTCAGTTGCAAGTCATGTAACTCGCGATGAGGATGCACTGCACTCAGTTTGTTTTAGATCTGTCCATCCCTCATCAGATCCAGTGTCAAAATAACAAAATGGCGATGATCAGCTTTACGTTGGGGCTTCACGATGGTCACAACGGCTACTATCTATGCTAATTTAGGCAGCAGGTAATGAAGTGAGTACTGCTGCAATGTCCTGAGCTAAAAATAAAAAGGCCTTTCATTGGTCTGGATAGATGTAGTTACCTGCTAAACGATACTCTTTGTTCACTTTAAATGACTGATGGAAACGACACAAGAACGATTACTGGCTGTAGCTTAAGTAGGAGAGGTTGTGAGGGAACTGGCTAAACAGTGTGCAAGGTATAACCAATGATGTCACTGTGATAAGACCCCCGCAGTGCTGCTGAATACAAAACTGAGGGATGACCTCTGCAAGCTTCCATAACACCAGGCACTACCCGGCTCTGTCGGCTTCCAGCATCCAGCATGAAGCCTCTACAGCACACACACACAAACACATGCGTAATGCACTCGCTTGCATCATCATAACCCCTCTCACATAAACACACACACACAGAATTAATGTGGCTCGAATGATATCTCAAGGACTCGGTTTCCACACCATGCTGGGTCTAGGAAGCAGGCCAGGTTTTGGGGTGAACTGTCTCACTCGAGTCAATTGGACAAACAGGGGGCGCACTTCCGGGAGCCTGTGGCTTTGTTTCCTGCTCACCTGCAAACGGGACACCTGATGTGTCTTGGCTTCAGAGAGCTGGGTAATACTTGCCACTACTTGCCACCTTTCACCCAGATTTTGCAGTCTATCCTCTGACTTCTCAGAGTGTGAGATGCCATGCGGTGCAGGCGGTAGTTTGGGAGCAGCAGGTAGCTGTGAGGCGTTACTCAATGCCAAATGATGTCTCTGTCTCGACTACAGCAGATCAATAAAAGCTCTGACCTCGGCTGTCAGCCAGCTCAACTCTGTTAGCAAAGGGAATGCTCATGAAACAGGAAGCGCACAATAGTGTGTGAGCTTAGCAGCTAGGTCATTTGAATTTTTTGTCTGACATGAGCACCCAAGGGCGGCAATTATTGATTCTTGTCAGAAAAATCCTGTCATGTGATGGTATTTCTTTTGGCCTTGGTGATAAAATCAAATGTTTGCTAGGTCTTTGAGGAATATTTTAAGTCTCCCATTGGCCTCTTTGACACATGTTGAATCTGAAAGTTTCTCATTTGTGTGCTCAGTCACTTTTGTTTCCTGTAGAAAAAGCAGACTTCGCCCTGTAAAACACATTTTACAATCATGTTTTTCTTTAAAAATAACCGACATTCCTCTCAATCCTGACTAAATCTATTAACGAAATACCTCCTCTGTCCTCCAGCTAAGTAGGTCAAAGAATTTTACGTAATAACGCAAGGACTATAAATACACAAGCAAACTGTCAGCAGCTAATCACGTCTGATTTACGCTGGGACGATGCTGATGAGACTATTTTTCTCCTCTGTATCTGGGCCCGCAGCGCTCGCACCTCTCTGATGCTAACTGGTCAACTTTTAGAAGGAGTTTAAAGCCTCAGGCCCATTTTTGCATGAATGGGTGTCCTTTCTTTTCCCCCGTGACTCATGGATCATAGCGTTTACCAGTCAGTAAGTATTTAAGGATGCCTTAAAAAGTGAGGCATGCAGATCTTTAAATAACCGGCGTTGTTGCTGGAACATATACAATGTTTTTTAGAAAAAGGGGGAAAAAACCCTTTAAATAAATTCAGTGAATGCGATATTGTAATGCTAAATTATAAAGCTCTTTAAATAATGCAAGGCACTGATCCTGTCAGGCAGTTTGTTCCTGCTTAGTGAACCATTCATAAGCCGTGCTCATTCATAAAAAAACACAAATGTGCAAAGGTGATCAAGGTCTTTGTTTATTACATGTCCGGATGTATTTTACAGTAAAGAACTATTATTATAATTAGGTTGTTATTATCAGTAGATTTTTGTGCTCGTGATTATTACTTCAGGTGTTCTCTTTCTACTTTACTTTGGATTTTTAATACAAAGAGCATCGTCATCTCATCTGTTGCGTTAGTGTTTTACACAACTTACACAGGACAGATGAGGCCATGCACTAACAGATCATTCAATATAGAATTCAGGAAAAATATATGAATTTGATTTGATTTATTTAACTTTTACACACAGAAGGTGCCCACAGATACACTACACCTCTTTTCTGCAGGAAAACAGTGCTAAATGGGCTCTTTCTGAGCAAAATATCATACAGTTTACACTCAATAGAGACTAATAAGATAAAAAAGTGAATGGATGAAATGAAGGGACGTTGATGCTAAAGAAAGTGATCAGAAAGTTGAAAGGGTACATCGGGATAGCCTTCATAATCTTCACAAGCTCCTTTCAGTTAAAACTAAAATACAGACAGGTAACAAATTAAAGTGTTCTTGCCCACCAGCTGCTGCCAGAACAGCCTAACTGCATCTTGGCATTGACTCTACGTCATAAGATAAAGGTGATCACTCAGAGCAACTGGGTATTGATTTGTAGCAACTCCCCTCTCCAAGGAGACAAGTGGGAACAGACCTCTGCAGTGAGATTTATCTCAAACATAACAAAGCCACAGAATATCCTTCAGTGTTTCACTCTGTATATTATTATAATATCTGTATATTACAGTGATTAGTTTCTGAATCACTACGCCAAAAATCAGGACCATAAATAAACATCGACTAAGAAGTCATAAAATTAAAAAATAACTTCCTCATTTGGTCTTTTTTCCTATTATTTTACACTTTGCATTAACTGCAATACAAACTCAGATGAGACTCACTCGGTTGCAGAACATCAAATGTCCCCTGCAAGTCCCAAATGCCTCTCTTTCCCAGACGCATTGAAAGAAAAAAGGGGATTAGACTGAAAGTAACAAATAAAAATAAAGAAATCTAAACCTTAAAGGGTTTTTTCACATGAAAGCAGTAATGTTTTATGGAGAGAACTCTTTTTAAATCTTATCCTATAAGCCCATTTAAAATCTGGGGAGATGGCAGCACTGAAAGTGGGAATGTCTTTGCTCCACGGTCACAGCTCATAGAGGACTTTATCCTGCCTGTGACTGTGTATCCTCTCAGAAAAGAAACACCATGGAAAAGTAATCCTACTTGCCTGAATTCACCCTGGATCAAAAGTCAGCAAGAAAGGAAACGAGCACAGGAGGCCAGCCAGCCAACGGGTGGACTGTGCTTAAATTGGGTAATTTTAGATGATATATATCCACGTCACACAGGACCTTATAGCCTTCTCTAAATCACGACAGGGACTTTGGGCCACTAATTGCGCATTTCCTCCTCACATCTAACAAACACAGCATCGCTTGTGACCTTATCTCTGTGCCTGTCAGAGTGTTAGCATTCACATGGCAAGTGTGGCGATGAATGTAATTACTGGAGCCCAAAATAATAACACCATCGTCTTTGAGCGACCAGCAGCCAGTCAATTGTAACAGAGCCCCACCCTCCCTCCTCCAAATTACATGAGACAAAGACAAAAATAGAGTCATTATCGTCCTGGGTCTGTGGGAGAGACCCATTCAGAACAGACTGGAGAGAAGGGATGGGATATTAATAATTCAGGATTTTAATCTCTCACGATAACACTTATAGTAATCCTATTATAAAGTTTATTACAGGCACACAACTTTAAAATGACACCCAGCAAAGAGAAGTCAAAGAGAAGTATGCAATATGCATACACGACTCTCCATTTTTTAGTTTTATCACGGATCTTGAGGTGTTCCCACACCTGATGTTTTTGTCACTTGCCTAGTTCATTATACAGGATTCCCCTCAAATTATTTCCATTTTTATGTTCTGGAAGAACTGCTTAAAGTAATTAAAGAAAGAGAAAACACGCACACCTTCTGTACTGCTTGGATTTTTACATTTTTTTAAGGTTTAGCGATTTAAAAGGAGCACGAATCAATTTATATATCATTGTATTCTGATTCTAACTTAGGTTATGACCTTCAAACAGCAGCTCAGACTGCTGTGGAGCGTTGATTGAACGATATTATTACTGGTGTGTCAAGGTCTGAAATGAGCTTTTAATTTCATGTTTGGAGTCAAACATAGACAAAGAACACATGAGTCCTTGAATCTCATCTTGTGGGCATACATGTGTGTATGCGTGCATGTATGCTTGTTCATTATACTGGTGCAACGTATGCGCTTTCATACCTTTACCTTTGTATTTTCCAAAGCTGCCTTCAAAAACGTGAAAGACCTGCAATTATATGAGAACTGATTAAACTCTTCTGGATGATGACGGCCAAAGAAAGAAAAGCTGCAGTGCTCAGTGAAACTGCAAACAAGCCCAGTGCTTCATCTCTGACTCTACAGGGTCCACTAAGCATGTAAAAGGTTAAAGTTCATGACAGTGCAATCAGAAAAAAACTGAACAAGTATGGCTTGTTTGCAAGGTTTGGCAGCAGAAAGCCTCTTTTCTCTAAATACAACACGGCAGCGCAACTGAGGTTTGCAAAGTTGCATCTGAACAAACCACAAGACCTCTGATACAATGTCTTTTGGACAGATGAGAACACACAGAATATCAGCTAAAACATTTCATATGGACTGTTGAGCACGGCGGTGTAGCGGCAATGATTTGCGCTTGTTTTGCAGCCATAGGATCCAGACACCACGCAGTCGATGAGCCAACCATGAACTCCTCTTTATACCTAAATATTCTAGAGTCAAATGTGATCCATATGTCCAACAGCAAACCTGCGAATCTACAGCAGAGTGGCTGAAAAGGAAAGAATCAATGTGTTGCAATGGCTCAGTCAAAGTCCAGACCTCAACCTGATTAAAATACTGTGGGAAGACTTAAGAGAGCTGTGCACAAACAAACACTCGTAACCCACAATGAGCTGAATCAAGAGCGGGCCAAAATATCCCCAAAACAACTTGTGAGACTGATAAAGTCATGTAGAAAACCATTACTTCAAGTTATTGCTGCTAAATATGCTTCTACAAGCTACTGAATCATCGAGTGTGCTTCGTTTTTCACACGCTGCTTCTTCATTTTTACTTAAATAAATAATGACACTGTTTAATACGTCATGTGCTGCGGTTCATCCTGGGTGTATTTACCTAATCTTAGGACTTCTTATGAAGTTGTGTTAGTTTGAGAGTGTAGAGCGATGTATGAGCTGACTCTCATACTGAGGAAGTGTTTTGCTAAAACAGTGAAAGTTTGTCTGTGTCAGAGTTATTTGGGTTTGTTAATAATTTAATTTGGTTTTAATTAATTTGGTTTTTCAGCTCAGTTTAGTTTCAATTAGCGTCTGGCCTGGGTTTGTTTGTTTCAATTTAGTTTTTATTGTTTCAGCATCTGTAATGAAGGTGCATCACTTTGTAAACAGCAGATATTTGCACATGATTAACTCTGACACTGTCAAGATGAAAGAAGTCGCCCAACAAGCAGGTTTATGAGATTTTAGCTGATACTGGTGAATTACTGCTCTTGGAATTAAAATATATCCTATTATGGCGTGTTTGGTTAGGTCAACAGAAAATTATTATTTTAATTTGTCCCTGAGGTGATGTGAGGCAAAGCCGTTTAAATTAATGAGTGAAACATTTGAAAAAGTTTCAGGTGGCTATAGAGGAGGGGGTTCTAATGAGTACATAACCTCTAATTGTAGACCAGGAAAAAATGTTTATTTATCAGTTATTCTTTTTATGTTTTTTTCCCCCTTTTTTATCTTATTCCTGATTTTATGGTAATAGAGTTTATTGAGAAGTTGTGTTTTCAATTTAAGGAGCTTGGAAATACAGTGCCTGGACTTCTTAAGGTTAAGGTGAAGACGTTTCACCTCTCATCCAGGAGGTTTCTACACAGACATAGTCTATGAAGGGTTAATGGAGATTAAAGATCAGATGAAGGTGCTAAACTCAAATGCCACCTGTGGGCAACATGGTTTCATTCTGTATTGTTGTTCTCAGGATCTCGCCTTTGCTTTTTGTCTCTGATGTGCTTCAGCTGGCTTGATTGAGCCATGACATCCAGCTCATACTGGGGTGGTTTGCAGCCGAGTGTGAAGCTGTTGGGATGAAAATTAGTACCTCCAAGTCTGAGGGTGGAAAAAGAGTGGAGTACCCACTCTGGGTAAGGAACAAGTGGAGCAGTTTAGCATCATGAGTGAGGGGAGATCTGCAGCGATGCTGAACTGGTGAAGATGACAGTGAAACTGTCAGTTTAGTGGTTGATCTATATTCATACCCTCACTTATGCCCACAAGCTTTTGATACTGACTGACAGAAGGAGACTGTAGACACAATCAGCAGAAAAAAGCTTCCTTCAGAGGGTGGCTGGACTCTCCCCTAAAGATGGGATGCAGAGCTCAGTGATTCAGCAGAAACAGCCATTAATCCTTCGCATCCAAAGGAGAGCTGAGTTGTTTTGGACTGGGATGTCTCCTGGACACCTCTTGGGTGAGGCGTTTTGGAGATGTCCTATTGGGAGGAAAACTTGATTGCATCTCTCGGGTGGCTTGGTGTCCCCCTGAATGAACTAGAAGGAGGTGGTTGAGGAGAGGGAGGTCTTCTCTGCTTCTCCACAACCCTGATCCAGACTCGGATAAGTGGGAGTGGAAGATACGACTTTGATATAATTTTGAGATCAGCGGTGCATCATGCATGTTGTGTTGATCAATTTAACCAAATTGACAAATGCTTAAATTTTAAATTTTTCTCATGTATTTCTATTTTATTTTAGCTTGTTTTGTAAGTATGTTACCTTCAAAGGTTTGGCACTACGTACACAGATCTGTGTTTCCGAACAAACAACACATTTGCATTTATTTAAAATAACAATAAATTGATCATAAATTATGCAAGTGACTATTAATGATTCATTGAATTATTCATCCTTATTGATTTTTCATCAAGAATCCATTTTCAGCAGCCATCACTCAAGTGTTCCTCAGCCATATTGTGTTCCCTGATGTTAAAAGACTTATTGAGCTTGAGGAAAAATAACAACTTTTCCATTTGTGTTAGCACTGTTAAATTTTCCTCCATCCAAAGTCTGTATTTTTTAAAATTTTAATATTTTCCGTTTACAATACTACAAAACAACTAGCAAAGGGGAACTGAGGAAAACTAACAAAAAGTTTTCAGAATAGAAAACTTTTTGTTAGTTTTCCTCAAACTGGGGCCAGCAACACATAAGCACATGAGATACACAGAAAACACAATATAGAAACCTGGAGAAACCCCGGGACTTGGAAACATGAGAAGTGAAGTGAAGCAGTGGATGATGAGCAGATAATCCAACAAGGAACAAAGGAAAATGCACACAATAAAGACAGAGGGTAACGAAGGAATACAGAAGGGAGAATATGACACAAGGTAGACACAGCTGAACCTAATCTGACACATAAGACAAAGAGGAAGCAAAGCGGCACTGGCGGTTGAGTGGTTGGCGGAAATGGTGTGGCGCGGCAGCTGCAAGGCAATTGAGGAATGGTCGGTATTGCATGGCAGCCGCAAGCGGTTGGCGGTGTGGCATAGCATGCCAGCTGCTGCCAGTTGAGTGGTTGGTTTCACGGCAGCTGCAGGTGATTGAGTGGTTGGTTAGTGGCATGGCAGTCGGAGGCGGTTGAGCGGTTGGAGGCGTGGCACAGTGTGCCAGCTGAAGGCAGTTGAGTAGTTGGCTTCGCGGCCGCAGGCGGTTGAGCGGTTGGTTAGTGGTGTGGCAGTCGCAGGCGGTTGAGCGGTTGGCGGTGTGGCACAGTGTGCCAGCTGAAGGCAGTTGAGTAGTTGGCTTCGTGGCAGCCGCAGGCGGTTGAGCGGTTGGTTAGTGGCATGGCAGTTGCAGGCAGTTAAGCGGTTGGAGGCGTGGCGTGGCAGCCTCAGGTGGTTGAGCGGTTGGTTAGTGGCGTGGCAGTCGCAGGCGGTTGAGCAATTGGTTAGTGGCGTGGCAGTCGCAGGCGGTTGAGCGGTTGGAGGCGTGGCACAGTGTGCCAGCTGAAGGCAGTTGAGTAGTTGGCTTTGCAGGCCGCAGGCAGTTGAGCAGTTGGTTAGTGGCGTGGCAGTTGCAGGCAGTTAAGCGGTTGGAGGCGTGGCGTGGCAGCCTCAGATGGTTGAGCGGTTGGTTAGTGGCGTGGCAATCGCAGGCGGTTGAGCGGTTGGAGGCGTGGCACAGTGTGCCAGCTGAAGGCAGTTGAGTAGTTGGCTTTGCGGCCGCAGGCAGTTGAGCAGTTGGTTAGTGGCGTGGCAGTCGCAGGCGGTTGTGCGGTTGGTGGCCCGATGTGGCAGCCACAGGCGGTTGAGCGGTTGGTGGCGCTCATACAGGTCCATGTCTGCTGGGTCCATAGTGTGGTCAGATTTTTTGCAAGGGCAGATCGTGTGGAGAAGAGAGAGTGGACCCAAGGCAGACAAACAGCGAGATAGGCGAGAGTTTAATAGATAGCCTTTATTCTTGGCTGCATGAAAATACTACAAAACAACTAGTAAAGGGGAACTGAAAAAACTAACAAAAAGCTAAACTTGGGACAGCAAAACATAAGCACATGAGATACACAGAAAACACAATATAGAAACCTGGAGAAACCTGGTGGAGTTGGAGCTGCAAGGTGACTCAGAGTCAAGGTTCTGATGTAATCTGATGTTCTGCTGCTTAGCTGAGACACCAGGGTCTCCCACTTCTTTTTTTTCTAAGGTTAGACCCCCTCCAACCCTCCACACATGTGATTTAACAAATGTTCCTGCTCAAAAACAGCAGGAACATTTTCAAGTATGCTAAAATAAATTAGCCCCCAATAAATTTTCATTGGGTAACACAGTGTTTAACTGAAACACAGGAATGACTGCTAATAATAGACACTTTTGTGCCTCTGTATAGATAATCCATTAAAATCATGAATGATTTACTATGAATGACTCCATTAATTTTCATTTACACCATTTCTTGTCAATTCAATGTAATTTCTATAGAAAATAAATGTATTTTTTATCTAAAACAAGAACATTATAGAACCTCAGATGGGTTTTTTGTTTTGTTTATTTTTGTTTTGTTTGTTTCGTTATTTCACACGCACATGCCAATTTTAAAAACACCTTTAGACCTTTTCATTTTGGAAATGTTTTTATTGTTAAAGACAGATCATTTTTACATGTGGATCATTTTTGTATAGAGTGATGAGAAAAAGTCCATGTGCCACTTCTCATTTCTTTATATTTTGCTTGAAAAAAAAGGGAATTGGCAGAGTGATTTACTGAAGCATGTGCAAATATATATAAATACATGTATTTACAGCATATATGAGCAAAGATTGAGTTTGTACTCCATTTTCAATCCATTTATTGGTGGTGGACCTGTATCTGATGCCACTGAGGTCACAATTCATCACTTTTGACAAGATCTCCAACACCCCTGGATGAAATGCATCTCCAAACCATGACGGAGCCTCCACTGTGTTTTACAAATAACTGTAGACACTCACTGCCGTGCCTCTCTCCTGACGACCTTCCTGCATATTGATGAGAATCTGAGCCAAAAATGTCATATTTGAATTCATCACTCCATCAGATCTGCTGCCACTGATTTTCAGTCCAGTTCTTGTGTAATTTGGCATGCTTCAGCCTTTTCTCCCTGCTTCCCTTCCTTAAGAACAGCTTCTTGACAGCCACCCTTCCACTGAGACCATTTCTGGTGAGGCTTCAGTGAACACTAAATGGATCACCTGACGGGCCAGATCCATCTCTCGGGTCCAGTATCAGGTCTTTGTGGATTTTTCTTCATGTGTCTTGAGGACATGACTTTCAGATACCGTCTATCTGTTGTATCTGTGCGTCGCTGTTACGGAAAGAAATGAAACGACAGCGCACTCCTGTGGTCACGTGTCAAACTGTAGCTCGCCGACTTTGACCCGGAAGCTCTTTTCACTGACCCGTGTGTTTTTCCTGCCTCACACGTGGGGTTTTCAGCACTGAGCAACATGGCAGCGTGCAGTGTAGAGGAGTTGTTGGCTAAAGCTGAGGCGCAAGAGGCGGAAACGCTGAAAAGCATATCAGTCCAGAAAGAGCTGGACCTGGAGTTTGACATCGGGAACCTGCTGGCGTGTGACAAAAACCGCATCGAGCCTCGCGACCTCCGGGAGAAGAGCAAAGAGGACTTTCTGCGCGCTCTCGCTCGCGACAACACGCAGCTTCTCGTCAACGAAATATGGAAACGGCCCACGGAGAGGGTCGAGGAGGCGATAGTGGCCAAACTGCCGGAGCCGACGACCCGGCTGCCCAGAGAGAAGCTACCACCGAAACCCAGACCTCCAACAAAATGGGAGCAGTTCGCCAAGCTGAAAGGCATAAAGAAGAAGAAGAAGACCAACCTGGTGTGGGATGAAACTGCAAAGGAGTGGAAGAGGCGCTGGGGCTACAAGAGGGCCGGCGATGACACCAAAGAGTGGCTGATCGAGGTGCCCGAGAGCGCAGACCCGAATGAGGACCAGTTCGCCAAACGCGTCAAAGCCAAGAAGGAGAGGGTGGCCAAAAACGAGCTCAACAGGCTGAAAAACATCGCCAGATCGCAGAAAGTCAAGATCCCTGCTGTAACCCTGACCCCCAAAGCCAGCCAGTCCAAAGACGAGCTGGCCAGAGCCGAGAGTGTGGCCAAAACCTCCACAGCATCCTTGGGGAGGTTTCAGGACCGCCTGCCCAAGGAGAACCCAGCAAAGAAGGGCAAGAAGAGGAAATTCGAGCCCCTCATTGGCAACTTTTCTAATGAAAAGCAGAAGCAGCTGGAGCTCCTGAAAGTCATGGACACTAAGAAGCCCAAGTTGGACATCACCAAAGCTGTGAATAAACAGATGAGGCAGGAGGACAGAGAGGATGCTGCTGCAAAACACAAGAAGGCAGCAGGGAAGAAGGGACGTAAAGGCGGCAGCATGGGTGGAAAGGCCAGAGGAAAAGGTGGGAAAGGAAAAGCAGCTGGAGGGGGAGGAGGGAAGAGAAGAGGCAAACCTGGGAAGCGCTGAGGACTCTTGTGTCTTCCTGTGTGTGGTTGTGTGTGTGCCTGCCTTGGCATGAAAGTGTTGGACATTCATGATGCAATATGAACAGAACATCTGGTTTACCTGTGGCCCACGGGTGGGATGCTCCCTCCATCTATGTAAACTATGTTTACTGTACATTTTGACTGCAGCATCCATGATGATTCTTTTCGATGTATGTGTAATATTCATGAAAGAATTTCACAAATATACTTTAATATTACAGCCGAGTAGAACACGAGTGACTTGTTTTTCTGTCTTTAATTATTGCAGATGTGATTTTTTTAGTTCTGTGTGAGTAAATTGATGCTTCAAGTCTGAAACGGTTAAGTTAAGTATCGTAAAGCGTTTTAGATCCTTGATAAATGAGACATATTTGAAAATAGGTTGTTTTTAAGGCTATTTTTGTTACCCTTTACATATTACTTTGTAAACTACATATATACATTCAAAATATTTGACTTCTAATTTTTAATTTCATTACGTTTTCATATGATTTACATAGTTTTAACAGAAGTTTAATGTAGTTTATGTAACTGGGGAAATACTTTAATAGTACTAATAAAACCAGAGTGTTTGTGCAAAACAAATTGGGATTATAAGCACTATTTGATATTTAAAAAAAAAAAAAAAATCTTTAAATTTGGCTCAGGGACCCACATTTATCTGTAGCCAGGAGGTCAAGAGATAATTTCCTATAAATCATAAAGGTTTGCTGCTGAATGATTAAAAAAGTGTTATTCAAATGAAGCTTTTCACGTGATTGTGGCTAATCATGTCAAACTAATTAGCGCGCTCTCTGCATCAACTCGTTCCTTTGGAAGCTTCTTGCTCCATTTGAAAAAAGAACAAAAATGTGCCTCCCATAAGTCAAAAATTCAGGTTATCAAACTTGGTAACTTAAAAAAACTTGAAGTTATTAACTTTAAATTTTGAGATATGGATGACAGAAAAAGCTGTTTTTTCATTGGCAGAAACAAGCTTCCATATGTTTCCACTGCTGCTTAGCTTTGTTTATTAGCCAATTAGACTGTATGGACAAAAGTCCATCTGGCATCTGTCTTTACAAACATTTTTGAAAGAGTGGGTCGTTCCCTGAATTTAACCGTGGTTCTGTAGTGGGAATGCAATGAGTTCATTTAAAGTGGAAGTGTTTAGGAACCACAGGAACTCTGGGTGAAGTTAAGGTCGCTGAGGTGCTCTGCTGACTCATACTTACACATGTAGTGTAAGTATTACAAGAGTGTTTATATCTACAGCATACTTTTCTACACTTATCCACATTTCACCAATGCAGCAGCAAAGTAGTCCAACAATATGCATGTTCATCATTATTTCAATTTATTGTAAAAACTGTGGAGTTAATAGGTGAATTTTCTGCTCCTGGATATGAACATATATGCATGTCAGAATATGAGACTGCATAAAAAGCCATGCAGTAGCTAAGAAAAACTCAGCCAGGGTTGGTAATGTGCAACAATACCTCTTATGGTGTATTTAATAATTTGTTTGTGTGTATTTAGTAATATAAGGTGTATTTTCTGAAAGAATATGGGGGAAAAATTGGTGCCGCACATTCTGGCTAGTTAAAAATGTGGCCTACAATGGCCCAGTGCTCCCAGGGGTATTTAATGGAAACGTTCAAACAGGTTTTTTTATACATACTTGTTAACTAATTTACATGGTCTTGGGAAATAGCTTCAAAGCTTCCCATTCATATTAAATGAGGCTGGTTAACTGCAGCAACAAGCTCCAGCCAGTAAATGCATGTCAGCATCAGATCAGATGTATCATTCATGTAACAGCAGAGAGGTTTTTATGCTCAGAATATATTTTTTTAAGCTGCCGCAGATTGTCTTTACAGACTCTGAGCTGTTCAGTGTTCATCAGTTTTCTTCTTCCGAGAAGCATCAGATCGGATTTCTTAGCAGCTTAGCGGTGTTTTTTTTGGTTATGTAAGGGCTTCGGTTTGGCCTTGATGTCTAGACTGGAGCCATCGTTCTGAATTAGGAGCAGTGTATAGTGTAACAAATAGCTCACAAAGCCAGAATCTGCAACTTAAGTACATTTAAACACAACACAAAGCAAACTGTGAGTGGGATTTTTCTCTCATCCAGTTGAGCACGTCTTTCTTTTGTGGTGGTATTGAGGTGTGTATTTCCACGGTCTTCACCCTTTTGAAAGAGATTGGTCTTGGAGCCAGAGTGGTTGCAGTCTAGTCTAGTCCATTTTCCTGGACTGCTAAGGCCTCAGATAATGAGATTTATTAGTCTCCTGCATTTAGAGGTGTTTCCACTTTCAGGCAGCACACAAACGCACCTCTTGCTCTGTTCACCTAGATAATCCATGATCCTCTGACAACCTTATTTCCTGTTGACACTGATTGTAATTATTTGTGAAAATTGACTGCGCGTAATTTCTGTTTGGATTGTCTAGAAGAACAAAAAGTCAAATCCTTCTGCGTGTGCTGTATCCTCACTTTGTCGCCAAGGCTGCGGGGTGCTCTGTCCAGCTCCAGCTGAGTCATCTCTCATCTTAGTGACGGATGCCTTTTTATCACTAATGCAAGCTCGCAGCCAAGCGCCTTCGCACCAGAGCTGGAGAGGGGAGGCGGTGGTGGGGTTTCAATCACCATCTGTTGAGCGGTCGGGCACTCTGTCCCCAGCCCTATCATCTTTGTCCCTGCTCACCCAGGCCACAGGAAAGTGGGGCACAGCCAATAATCAATCAAGCACTCCTGATGAGGTGAAATTATGAATTCTCATTCACATCTGAGCAAGCAGTAGCCTCTAAACTTCTTTTGCATGTGGCCAGATGGTCAAAGAACAATAGACATTGGCAGCAAGATGGAGTGGTCAAGCATGATATATGAGAAAGATGCCGCCTCTTATTCCAAAATAAAAAGCATTGGTGTCAGGTGATAAGAAAATTCTAACAATCATACATTTTCTGACATAAACTAAGATTTTACTCGTCCCTGGTCACGTGTATGTGTGTCTCTGTGTGTGTGTGTCCAGCTCCAGTCTGTGCTGCAGTGGATTAGTCAGCTGCATTTATTTAAGGTATTGCAGAGAGAGCTCAGTAGTCCCGGACAGTGTGAGAGCGTCCGATCTTCAAGATGCAGCGCATCTACATGCACAGCAATGAACACTTTGAGGTTTTCACCACTGTCCTTGCTCCACAAGGTGAGTGGAATCATATCTGCAGGGAAGTGTGGCTTAGCAGGACATTATTTATGTGGTTAGCAAGAGCAAGCCCAGTGCCAGCTGACCGATAAATGCCTTGTTTTCCCTCCTTCTGGACAGTGTACATAAAGATTTAGCTGCACAGATGTGCATTAATGTCGAGGTCTTCTTATGGACATTTGCATATTAATGAAAAATGTTGAAAATAACCCTTTTTTGCTGATTCATTTCTGCTCTCGATGATAAACAGGGAGGTATCGATACAGAGCAGAAGCTGAAAAGGCAAGTTCACTTTTTTCTTAATTTTCATCAACAGAAATCTGCATATTTAACTGCACTGATATGAAAATGAGAACTCAATTCACAGGTTTATGTATGCTTATATATGTCAAAGACTAATGGATATGAATGTGACATTGCATCAGTTTAATCAGTTTCCTGCAAAACTACGCATTTAGTTTTCCACTTTCTCTCACATAATATTCAGGTGTAACATAATGAAGGGTAAACCCTGATTAAGAGTTACCATTACACTAAATAACAACTAATCCAAGTCTTCACACGTAATCCTTTCCATTCACCGACTCTGATCTGCGGGCTGTAAAAAAAAGGAGCTGGACGCTGATCATGAACAAGTTCTGCCCTAACATAAATGTAGCATTGAATTTTAATCTTGCAATATTGAATATTCAAATTAGAGTTAAAAATTATTGTAATTCTCCTTTTGTCCATTAGATGGTAGTGGTGCACAGGTACAGGCCCCACTGGCCTGACGAGCTGGAGCTGTCTCCAGGTGACGTCACCCTGGTGCTGTCCAAACACGAGGAAGGGAGGTGGTTTGGGCAGCTGCAGAATGGGCAGCGAGGTTATTTCCCCGCCTCATGTGTGATGGAGCTGCGCCAGGTTGGTTGGCTTCTTGAATGTGCTCAGTAATGCAGAGAAAGTGGACAGAACTGTTGCTGCTGCAGCTTACAGATGACAGATTATATTATCCTCTCTGCTCTGCTTGTCACATCATGTATGTTTTAAATAAGCCAGAACCAAATGTGTGCCTACATAAACATATTACAGTCATGACAGAATTTAGAAACGCCTATGAGAGGTGTTTCCTTAAGTCAGTCTTGAATTGTTGCACATTTAATAAGGGATATTTATAAAGGGTAATTCATAAATTTCAGACTTAAATGCATAATATTTGCACTGGTTTTGGTGGGAGCTCATATTGTGCAGTGATTGACCAGAAGCAAAGAGATTTCTCACAATTTTACCTTCTCTAATTTAGCAGTTAAACACTGACAAACACAGCAGGTGTTAAGAAGTATAACATGCTCCTCACTAACAGTTAATAACTATAAACTATTCTCTCACCATTCTCTGAAAAAAGTTTTAAAAATTTCCTGTATTATCAAAATTTTGATAATGTCAGTTTGATTTATGTTATTTGCTATAACAAAAAGACATGATCAAAAATTACTTCTATGTTTTTGAACAACACAAATAAAAAAAAAATCAAAAACAACAAGAAGAAAAGTGTTTTAAATAACTCTATTTTATAATTACTGTCTATTTACTATTAAATAATTAATAAAAGGTGGAATTAAAAACATCATGTTTCCACTCTCAGGCAAATCTGCCTCCCAAAGGCCTTCGGAGGAGTTTATCTGTGAGGACTACACCCGGTGACAGTGAACGCGGCAGATATGGGAAGTAGGTGTAAACACACACATCAATAATTTCATGCTTCCCTCTTATCAAGTATATGCACACACACACACAGACACACAATCATGCACGTACACCCAGCATTCGGCAGATGTTCCCCACATCCCCCATCTCCAAATCCCACCCCACTGCTCTCCGCCCAGCACCCCTGAACAGGTGGCCCCTCTCTTCCCTCATTAGTTGACAAAGCACACTGATTACTGAGCCTGCTAAGCACACACGCGCACACACACGCACACAAGCTAGTCAATCCCCTTCTCACAGTGCTGCATCTCATTAGGGCCAAAGAAGAGCAAGAGGGAAAGAAAAGACTTTGTAGTTGTTGTTGTTTTTATCTAAAAGAAAAAACAGTCAAATACACCCCTGCAAGAACTATTTGATATACAGCACATTTGGTTTATTATAATAAAATCTATTACATTTCATAGCGCATACTCTCTCTCTCTCTCTCTCACACACACACACACACACACACACACACACACACACACACACAC
>NW_024582362.1:3021845-3040698 GCF_018398535.1 Haplochromis burtoni
CACACACACACACACACACACACACACACACACACACACACACACTGTACATAAGCCCACAGGCCTCTTCACGTCTTGTCTGCTCACAGTGGAATTTGGGTCATAAGGAATAAACAGGGTCTTTGTGTTTGTTATTTCCTCTTTGTCCCCCAGTGGACACATTCTGCAGGCATTCAAGAGGGGGAGCAGAGGAGGTGGAGGAGGAGTGGGGCTGGAGAAGGGCCAGGGTGAGCGTGAAGGCCCTTTCCTGGTTCGGAGCTCCCAGATCCCTTTGCCTCAGCCCGTGGCCTCTCAGCCCCAGGCACAGAGATCTCCAAACTTGCTCCACAGGATCTTGTCCAAGTGCCGGAAAAAGATTGAATGCCAGGGAGCCACCAATGGGGCCTTCGAGGGCGACTAAGAAACCCTTTTCTTTGTCCTGGGTGGCTGAGCTGAGATCACTTTGGTGAGGTTGCACTCGGGGTGGAGGATGAGGGGGTAGAGGAGCTTCTGAAATGTGCAGATGAGTTTTGAATTTCCTGATGTGGGCTTGTACTTGTGCTTTATCAGGATTTTCTAGATGCAAGCAGGAGGTTGAAGGCTGAATGTAAACACCCTGATTAGTGATGTCACAGTAGTGTATGTGTGTGTGTGTGTTTGTGTGTGTGTTACCCACTTTATCTGATGGGCAAAGCATGCCGTGACATCACTGATGGGGGTGTTGTCTCAAGTGCAACATGCTGGAAAGTTTGAAGGTGTTGCTCTTTTCTGCCCAGTGCTTCAGCTAATCTAAAGTCAGGCTTATATTCTGAAAACTGTACAACATTAGTCGCTGCAATCAAAGCTCAAACAACGTAGCAGTTAGATGCAGTCAGTGAAGCAGGAAGTGATGCTTCATGATTATTAAATTTAGCCTTTTCTATAACGCTGCCTTTATTGAATGTTATTTCTGCTGTTGGTTTTGTTATGGTCCTAATTTTTTTCCTGTGATTTGTTAATGTGTGTCTATGTCTATTTAATATGCTGTAATATGTTACTGTGATAATGATAAAACCAGCAAACCCTCCGTGACTGTATGATGATTTCATTTCAGTCCAAACATGCCTTGGTGTACGACTCAGTGCTTAGGCTCCTGTTCATTTTCCTTTGAACACACTGGGCCTCCCTTCTTTCTAATAGGAAGTGTGATTGAGGCCTGCTGAAAGCTTTGCCAAAAGACCAGGGATTGTGCCAGTTGCCCCAGCAACTCCAAAGCAGCTCTCAGAAGTTGCATGTAGTCTTTCTTTTTCAGTGGTGCCTCCCAGCCTTGTCCTTGTGGTGGGATCTCTATAGGGTGGGCTGTAGATTACCTTCTGCAGAGGACATAAAATCCTAACTTTGGCCTTGACCTCCACAGGGAAATACACCCCTCCTCCACTTGCTGTTTGATATTCACTGTTGTATAATCCTTTGTTATAAAGGCTGCAGGAGGCAGTCACTCTGGGGCCAGTGTTTGGAAGACATGTCCTGCACAGTGAAGAGTGTAAATGTTACAAAGACAGACAGCTCCACTCGTCCTGTAGCAAACTCTCATTCACAAGGAGAATATTGTAGCGTTTACTGTTAGAGTTTACCTCGAGCCTATGACTCACTTTTATATAGGGTCAAAGAATTCTTGTGAATAACTTTGTGATTACTTCTGGAGTTTGACACAAGAACTGAGTATATGCACATATATACAAAGTTATTGTAAGTGTAGCTGGATATCGAGTATAAAGTATGGAGGATCAAAACTGTCAAAATCCAAAATAAACAATAAAAAACTTTAATATTTTAAATGAAATAAATGAAATAAATAAATATGTCTACAAATGCACCAAAAAGAATTGAAAACATTTTTGTCATTTTTAATTTTTACATTAATTGTAAAATATGGCAAAAAGATTTTTTTACAATTTTTTTAAATTAATATAATTGAGCTTAAGTGTCTTATTGCATACATGGCTCAATACATGAGCGGGGCACCAAAAGGAATAGGCAGGAATGCCAGAGGAGCAAAACACCAAGCAGTGGTAGACAGAACAGTGGCCTGAAACTGCAAGACCAAGCTCACCAACCTGTGCACTGCCTGGACTGACTGTAAGAAACCCTATGCCCAGTGCCCCACACATGGATCCTGGATGCCTAGAACTGTACAAGATCAACAGGATCCTAAGAGCCATCCTCAGGAATTCAGTGGGGATGTAGCGAACAACTCCAGAGGCCAGCTTCAAGCCAATAGCATAAGTCACCATCAAGTGTAGGATCTGCCAAGGAGATGGTCTGTCCCCTCTGCTGTTCTGCATAGGCCTGAACCCCCTCAGTGAGATTATTGAAAACAGAATGGAGCGATCATCAGCCACCTCCTCTACATGTGTGATATCAAGCTGTATGCCAAGAGTGAATGAGACATCAATGCACTGATCCATACCACCAGGATATACAGCGACGACATTGGAATGTTGTTCAGACTGGAGAAGTGTAATAGGATGATGACAAAGAGAGGGAAGCTAGTCAGAGCTGAGGGGGCTGTAATACCAGAGGACAGCTACAGCTACAAGCTACAAGTACAAGTGGTCTGGAAGTCACAAGGTTAAAATGAGACACACCCCCTAGGGCATAGGTGTCAAACTCTGGCCCGCGGGCCAAATTTGGCCCGCAGCCTAATTACATTTGGCCCGCGAAGCCATACCAAATTACTATTAGAGCTGGCCTGCTGGTATTATACAGCTAATATATATATTGTTTAGTATTAAGCTTTGCTTGTTCCATATTCAGTTTTTCAGCAAAACGTGTTTGAGTCCATAAGAAAAGATTCATTCTTATATCTGGAGGAATAAATATATTTCTATAAATATTAATGTTAGCCCACGACTTTGTTCCAGTTTTGAATTTTGGCCCACTGTGTATTTGAGTTTGACACCCCTGCCCTAGGGTGTTTGGTAATGAATGAGCTAAGGTTCTGTGCGACCTCCATATCAAGGCAGACAAACTGGCGATGGCTAACCAACTGGACATAGTAGTGGTAGAAAAGCAGAGGAAGATAATGTAGTGATAGCTGTAGCTATACTAAGTGATATCAACATCAGGAAGAAGGAACATGACAAGCTTGAGAAAAACCAAGGGATGAGAGAAGAGCTTGCAAAGTTGTGGAGGGTGAAAGCAACGGTGGTCCCCATGGTAATCGGAGCACTCAGTGCAGTGACCCCTAAGCTGGGCAAGTGGTACCAGCAGATCCCAGGAACAACATCTGAGATCTCTGTCCACAACAGTCCAAGGAAGGATCCTCAAGCTGCCAGGCCTCAGGTAGAGGACCCGATCTTTCACAGAAAGAACTGAATTCTTTCTGTGTTCTGTATTACTGACTGTCATTAAAAGTGTCAGAAGGTGAAAGATGAAAAATTAAATAAAGGAAATAAAGATGTGTGAGATAATACTACAAAGGTAAATTAATAAAGAAGCTGAATGAAACATTATTATCATTTTTTTTATTCTTTACATAATTAATACATACATGTATTTTTCCATTAAATTTTTTATTTAGCAGCATCAGTCCTCCATACTGTAGAGATAAACTTTCCATTCAAAGTAAGTCATAGCCTGGCAAATCCCCAGTCAAATGTGAGCCTGACTTACCTCACATGGCGCTGACACACACAACAGTGGAAACAGTGACCTATATAGAGCGGAAAGGCCAGTGTCCAATTTTAACACACACACACACACACACACACACACACACACACACACACACACACACAGATACAGTCTCCCGCCTAAAAGGCTCCTATCCCTGTTGTGTTGTGCTGGGTGTCTTTTGGGTGGTGGGGGAGGAGAGGTGGAAGGAGGGGGTAACCGGGGTGCCTGCCAGATGACTGCTCTGTCAGCCCTATAATGGGCTGCCATCTGCTGTCTAGCATACACAAAGGCAAACAGTGTGTGTGAGAGAGTTTGTGCACTCGCTTATGGGTGTGTGCTTAAAGAAAGAAGGCCGAGGAGATTTGGTCAGATGCCTGTAGGCTCTGTTTCATGTCTTTGGTGCACAGGGTAGACCCAAAAATGGACACACTCACATACCTTATCTAGTCAAGCTGACTGAATGATAAGAGATACAGAAGGGGGGCAAACGTGCACTGGACATTATAATTAAATCAGTGGAAACTACAGCATGTGAAGAGAATCTGTATATCTAGGTTAAATGTAATTCATCCAAAAACAGCAATTATATGTTTATTTTAGGTCTATATAGTGTTTCAGTAAGTCATTGTTTCAACTAAATACATGCAGGAGGTACAAAGTGGAAGGGCTGCTGCCAATAACCAATTAAGAAGCAAAGGGTCCCCGACATCTTTCGGCTCATAGTGCAGGTCACGCAATAACAAAAGGCCCTCTTGTACCAGAATGAAAGCAAAGGAGGACAGATTGATTAAGTGGACATGGCGTGCATGTGGCGCTCGTGTGTTTATGTGTACATTGTTTGCATGCATGCGCACTGCCGCTCCTTCAGCATAAGGCAAGTCGTCACATTCTCCCTCCATTTGGGGGGCAATTGAGTGAATGGGCCTGTAAAACCAACAGCCCAAAGGACAAAGGAGCTCAGGGGCATTAAGTCATGGGTGAGTGGGCCCCTTTAGGGCCAGCAGCTGACCCTGTGGAGAGGCCTCTTGTTCTGGTGGAGGGGGCTCGTGTCCCTGGACCCCAGGCCAAGTTGACAGCATCCCAACGTATACATACACACATGACAGAGAGGTCATCTTCAAACCACTCCATGAGTTGTCACACCCAGCCTTCACCTGCTTAGATGTCCACGCTGCATGTGAGGAAAAATTAAGAGTGCATGATTAAAGGTGGAATATTTCAATTTCCACTTTCACCATTTAAAAAGACAAAGAAAAAGCTTTCAGTGGCGTTAGTTTTTGGCAAGACGTCAGAGTGTCGCCATGCCCGCTGTGAGCGTGTCAGAAAAACTAAGCGATCATCAGAAATCTTTATTATGCAGAAAACAGCATGTAACGTATACTAATTTGCACAAAGGCATTTTGGCAGTTGATGGCAAGTGAAAATGCAAACACAAGAAAGTCAGAATACCTTTAAAATTATCCAACAAATGCATTTATTTAGCCAAATTAAGTACATGGTTACAAAGACAGTTGGCAGGATTTCTATGGTACCTCGATTATGGTTTCAACTGAAAATGCTATATAGTATAACTCAAGTGTTACATGTGTGATTCTCCTGTAAATGAAAGCAAAGTCCAGCATCTTGTGTACTGCTCATGCATAACTACAATAGTATATGGCAGCTGCTACTATCCTGTACTTATATGTACTTAATGCCCTTGCAACCTATGATGTTACAATGTCATTAACACACAGATTATCTTGGTTTTAACAAATGGAATGTACAAACCAACACACAGAACATACGACACAAATATATACAGATTAGACAGATCTCAGCCACCAGATCCAAATATACAGTAAACATCTTACAAAGTTGTTTAGCCTGTTTTTTAGCGTTGTGTACCATATTCTTCTGATCTTTCCACCTGATTTCCCTGACAAGATTCCCTTCTTATTCTCACTCAAATACTTAATGCAGGATAATCCAGATTATAGCCATTACTGGATCCACTAAAGCAGATGATACAAGAAAAAAAAAATACATGTAGCTATAGTGTTACTTCACCAGATTATGGAGCTTTTTTTAAAGGATGGTTCGAGAGTGCATTTGTTCTTGTCCATAAGGTGAAATGAGTGAGCAGAGAAACATGTGACATCTCACTCAAGGGTAGTTCAGCAGGATACAAGGAGACAATGGCTGCAGCAGAGATCACATCTGGATCTTGTACAGATGTTAATAAAAACAGAATGCAATCATTTGCAAACATTTTAAGCCCTATATTTAGTTTAAAATGTCACAAAGATAACAAGACATAAAAATTTAAATAGAAAGATTTGCGCTTATTTTGAACTTGATGCCAACAAGGTGTTTCAAACCAGCTTAAATACTAATACTACATTAGAAAGAACCTATTTAGGTTCATTGTAGTGAGTATAGTGACCAAGGCAAATTAGGGAGGCATCCTTCACTTAGTGAGACTGTGTGGGCTAATAGTTCAGTAATAAATGTGATGTCTCCAGAGGACATCAGTGAAGCTGACACTGAAACTAAAATGAAACATCTGACAACCATTTTCAGTGAACGGCTTCTTGCAGTTGCCCACAGTGTATGTAATTAAAAATGGCCTTTAAAGTAAGAATAGAAAAAATATTAATCTAACAATATCCAGAAATACAGCTGCCTGGGCCAAGCTCATTTAAAACGGACTTGGATGAAGGGAAAAACTGTCCTGTGGTCTGACCAATCACAATCTGTAATTCTTCTCTGACATCGTGGACAATGTGTTGTCCGGGCTAAAAAAGGGAGACGGATCAATCAAGTTGTTATGAGTGTCCAGCTCAAAAAGCCAGATGATAATCGGTTGCATTGTGCACACTGCACGGCTAATATGCGCTTTAATGCTCGGTGATATTGCTCCAAAGAAAGAGGTGAAGAAAGCAGGTGCTAAACTGTCCTGCCCAGCGTTCGGACATGTCCTAAAGAAATTAAAAATATGACAAAGAAGACTAGGAGCTGGTGACCACTAACATCTAAAAATGGGAAAACATTTTGCTTTCAGACTAGTGCAGCTGCCTTCCTCATAGTGTTAAAAAAGCACTAGTCAGTGGTAAACAAGCCCTTGTTTTCACCTTATTTGAAACATATTACTGGCATCAGTATCAAAACATAACATCCAATGACATCTTTGCACTATTTCCAATTAAATATAGGGTTTTAGCAACATATTGCATTCTGCACAGCAGCCCAGCATTTTAGGAGACAGAATTGTAATAACATATGTATTGACCAATATGTATTTTGTGTTTTAGCTCAAAGCCATCTGTCTAAAAATACAAGGTTTTTACGTAGTGCATTTTAAATACACCTTTTGCAGCAAAACAGGAGAAAAGAACATGTGTAAATAAAGCAGCATGATCTTAACATCAGCATTCAAACATGAATGAGCAAACATGAGCAAACATAAGGAAACACCCATCTAACACATACACACACGAAAAAAGGTAAGAACTGGAACTACATTATGAGAATGAACATTTACATTTAAACAAAGAGGAAAAAAAGTGCAATTAGTCTATGATTAGAGGTCAGAAATGGAGTCCCGCTACCTACATACATCCTATCTATATTTTACAAAATCACACGTACAACTATGCAAAGGTTATTTGCTAGCTCTCGCCTAATCAGGAGAAGAAATTAACATTAAATCAGTTGCAGTGCTTGTTCTTCTAACTTGGAGAAATAAAAAACTGAATGGTTGCCCAATCCTAATTTTGAAAGAAAAAAAGACAATATAATTTCTCAATAATTTCTCTTAAATGTTTTCTTTTAGAAATAAATAAATTAGTAGACATTAAATAAATAAAACCTACAGCCCTCACATAAAACCTAAATCCTTCTCCAACAAAATGCTTGTTGCTGAGCACTAATGATACGAACGTCTGACCAAAACAATGGCGGCCATTCATTCCCTAATAGAGAACTGCTTTAGAGCAAGTGAGAGTTTTTAGGCTGTTTTGGCAGCAAGATTAAACTTCTTCGAAACTCACGGTGTCCGATTTATATTAATATCTAAGCCTTAGAGCTGTCAGATAATAAATAAAACAAACAAAAATAAACATTAAGGTACCCTTCCATTTTTGAGGTTCTTTCACATGTACATTGCAATGAAATACATTCAACCGATGTCTCCACCGACTCTATGGCCTTGGAAAGGAAACGCTGTGTTATAAAAGGAATAAAATAATAATAAAAAAATACCATCACAAGTGCTATCCAGTTTGCCCTCGAAAATACTGCTCCTTTCTCAGCAGCAAAGTCAACTCAATAGTGCAATACTGACAGCTTCCTATTTCCATCCTAAAAACTTCACATGGAGTCCGATTGGCATTCCTCCTTAACATAACACTACTGTCACAAAAAACATGTAAGTGCATTTTTTTTCTCATTTAAAAATCAATAGTAACATTACACACTCACCAGCCACTTTGTTAGGTACACCTTCCTAATATGGGATTAGACCCTCTTTTGGCTTCAGAACTGTCTTAATTCTTCATGGCGCAGATTCAACGAGGTGCTGGAAACTTTCCTGAGAGATTTTGATCCTTATTGACATGATAGCATCACATAGTTGCTGCAGATTTTCAGCTACATCCCAAAGGTGACTAGATCTGACGGGGTCTGTTGTCTGTGGATCCCATTTGAGTACAGGAAGGCAGGATGGATGCATGATTTCATGTCGTTTACTCCAAATTCTGACCCTACCATCTGAATATTGAGACTCGTCAGACCAGGCAAGATTTTTCCAATCTTTTTTGTACAGTTTCAGGGAGCCTGTGTGAATTAAAGCCTCAGTTTCCTGTTATTAGCTGACAGGAGTGGCATCTGGTATGGTCTTCTGCTGCTGTAGCCCCTCAGCTACATCAGAGGTGCTCTTCTGCATATTTTGGTAATTTGAGTTACTTTTGCCTTCAGTCTGGCCATTTTTACCCATTTTGAATTTTGTATCTGTAAAACCTAGAGAAGGTAGTGATGGAAAATCCCAGCAGATCAGCAATTTCTGAGCACCAACAACCATGCTGTGTTCAGTCACTTAAATCACCTTTCTTCCTCACTCTCACGCTCGGTGTAAACTTCACATCATATGATCATCTTGACCATATGATATGCCTTGCGTTAATGAGCGGTCGAGCAGATATACCCAATAAAGTGGCCAGTGAATGAAGTCTGTACTGCGTCAGTTTACAACCCATGGCGTGATTTCATTGTACACGGGTGTCGGTAAAAAGCTACAAATGCTGCACATACGTGTTTTTTTTATCTGCTAACAGCAGTGGGGCAGTTTAGTAAAAACATGCAGGAGGAGATAAACAATGAGTAGCGCTACATCTTATAATGTCTTTCATGTCTTTAAACAATATATTAATAATATACAACTCAGAAGCAGCCGCTGCTGGTGATACTCACTATTTCTGCAGCCTACTCTATGTGCAGGTTGATTAAAAGAAAAAGCCTTTTTGTATGTGTACAAAACTGCTCATGACTGCTGGCAAACAGAGAACACTTTGGGCAGTTACCTCAAAATGCGTTGAGAACAAAACCTCTGTATGGACGTCACTGGCAGTGCACTTCTGCTTCAGAAGAAAAATAAAACAATTTGTCTTCACTGGATTGTCTCTTACAAGATTCAGTGGAGGTTTTAGTTGTCGGACAGATGTAGTGCTGCCTGCGTAGTCGAGGGGACGGCTTTAAAGCACAAGCGCCCTTGAGACAGAGGTGGACGGTGGGTAGGGATTCAGGTACTGACGAGCCTGTTCTGTCATGATCAGTTGGTCCTGCGTCTTTCCATAAACCACTGCTTCCCACTCACTCACCTGCACAGAAGGTGATCAGTGGTTACTGTGATTGTCTGTTTCTACCCTTTTCACAGCATTAACTACACATTGACATTAATGACAGTTGTTTTGTTTCGTCATACCTGTGCAGTGTTGTGTTTTGTTGCTTTGTTAGAAGTCGGAAGCTTCTTCGTCCGAGGGCTAGTAAAGTGTTGAGTATGAACGGCGACTCCTAATGAGAGCTCATCTTTCCCGGAAGTCACAGAATGGCCACACTCATCTCTCTCGGAGATCGGAGAAACCAATGAAGAGCTTGTCAGTAGACCTTCATCTGACACCTGCAACATGGCATTCTTTGAATGGTGCGGGTTTTAAGAAAGCAGTAGATTAAGAGTAATCGTAATTACATGGTATTTATAAAAATACTTTTACTTGGAAAGGGCTCCAGGACCTGAAGCTGATTTGAAGTGTGGTCAGAGAGGCTTACCTGTGCATCGTCGAGCTGGTCTTGGAAAAGTTGAGTATTAATGCTTTCTTTGCCCCAAGGGTCCAGGACAAGAGACTTGCGCACTTTTCTAGCTGGGCCATCCATCTAATTTTGAAGCATCAAAATGAAATAAAATTATTTCTTAGTTTTTTGATGAGGTGTTGAGGTCATAAAGGTTGTATTTCGTGACTTACGTTATGTTTCCACACTCTGTAATCTGGCTGTAAGTCTGCTCTGTTGAAGATGTCTGTTCCCGTCTCTTGCTTTAGAACTTCTCGAATGTCTTCTTCGAGAAAGGCCAAAGGCTGTGGCTGCAAATCAAAAATGGATGGGTATAACCACAAAAAAGGCAGCAATATGTTCACCTGCTTGCACCAGAATTTGGCAAATTTACCTCTCTCTTTAGTGGCCCGTGCATTTTCTCCTGGGCAGCCAAAGCATTTTTGAAAGGAGTGGGTGTCCTCGGAGTTGGAGTCATGACTGTTTTGCAGAATTTAGGAGTCCTGGAACTACAGATTTGTAATTGTGATTACACTAGTTCAGATCTTCTTATATAGTGCTTACAGCCGATTCATTTACCCATCATTCTCTTTCTGGTGTTTAGGTGTGGTATCTTTTTGAAGGGGTGTGTTGAGCAGACACCTCTGACCGCACACAGGAGTTGAGGTGAGGGCGGGGTTTTCCAAATTGAGATGCTCTGGCACTGATATGTTGCAGAACTGAGGAGAATGAAGACATGGCATATTAGTCAAATCACTGCATCAGCTGTAATGGGAAGATGTTCTCTGAAGTAAATTATTAAGATAATTACTCGTGACGGGGTAAATGGCAGTGTCTTTATAGGTGTTTTCTTGGGAGAATTTGAAATATTTTCCAAGAAGGAAGAGCAAGTCTTGTCACACAAAGGAGATGGTTCCCCCCTCTCTCTTCTCCTCTTCCTCCCAGTGGAAGCCTGGGTGGGTTTGGATGAGTTAATGGGAGTCAGGGATGTAAGATCTCCCACACCAAATGGAGCACAGTTCCTGTCTTGGCCTAAGTCGGTAGTGGCAGCGTTGACTGGGTAATTCACTGAATTGTACATGGTGCTCTCTTGCAAGATAGTGCTATAGGCTGCCTGGTTGTGCCTGGATGGCGTCGCCGTCTCTGACAAATCAAAACTGGCCACTTCGTTCCATGCGACAGGATCCTGCAGAGCAAAACACATCTACAGTAGATCTTTAATACATTCACAATATTTGGCCAACAAATTTACACAGAGTTATGTTTGTTCTGTGTTCATCTCCATTTGTTACTCACTGAATCAATAAGCTCCATGGTCTCTGCAAATTCTGGTATGGTCTGCAGGGTGGACAGCACTGTGCTGGCCTCTACAGCCAGGAACTTGCTGGGCGAGACAGGAAGCGGTGCTGGAGCTCCCTGCGGGATCTCAGGGCCCTTCCAGGGTCTTCTCTCTGCTTGTTCTTCCAGGCTACTGCTACTCGTGGTTAACGTGTCATCTGACACACTGTCTGGCCATGCTGGGTACTGCTCCAAACTCTGAGATAGAGGGCAGCAGGGGACGGGTGGGGGTTAAAGACACTGCTGTTAAATCTTTGGCTCGTGCAGCAGGATGGTGTCTGATCTGATGGGTTTGGCAGATGTGGTGTAAAATTACTGCTAATTTGCATGAGTTTGGAAATTATGTGTAGGAAACGGTGGGAAAAAATTGTACAGTATTAAGTCGCTCACTGGAAAGAATAAATGTGAATGAAGTATGAAAACAGTCAGTGCAGACAGAATAGAGACTGAGAATGCTTTAGTCAGAACCAAACTGCGGGCTAAGTGTGGGTATGGTAGGATGGCAGGGAGTGAGGGCTGGAGGGGATGAGGGGGCGGGATCAAGTTTAAAACTAAAATAATGGGCAAGGTGAGGGGTGGGAGCTAGGGGGACTACCAAGCACAGCTTCAGGCCAGTCTGAGTAAGTGGCGAGAAGGGGAAAGTAGTTACTATTGCAACACTACAGCAAACAGGCTACAGACACGCATACATGCCCTCATTCTTGTTTTAGAATATATACACTGCAAAAAGTTCATTAATGAAGGCCAGTTAGAATCAAATGCCAGGATTTTGGACTTAAATAAACTTTTCGATATCAATATATTGTTTTTTCAGATTATGTAACTCACTGTTTATTTCACTTTGACGCGAAGACATATTTAATATAAATATGAGCCTTTTTACAGTGTATGTACTGTAAGCTATTAACACACGCAGGCTATGCTGACTAAGAATGCTAACACACATTCAGTGTGTGTTCTTACACATGAACCTCTGCACTGCACTTGTTGGTGGACTTCACTCTCTGCTGACATAAGCAGCAGTTCAAGCTCCTTAATTCTTTGCTCTCTGTCAGGATCATCCAGGCAGGATGGCTGGAATAAACAAACATCACGGAGGAAGAGGAGGCGAAAGGAAAAGAGGAAAGAGTTACGAGAGTTAAGAAAATCAGGAAAACAAGACATAAACATAAAAACACTGCAACAACAGCACTGACATCGCACACCCTTTCAGCTGTATTTTGTGTTAGGAGAAAAAACAGGACGCTCAAGTTTTTGATTTGAGCTCCAGAGTTAGCAATCACAAGTACAACTACAGAAAGACCAGAAAATAAAGAAGTGAGACGTTTTCCCCACTAGCATGCAAAGAAACCTCATAAAAGACTCACTGATATGAAGCTTGAATTTTCAGGAAGACTGTCCATCATGTGCCCACCATGAGGCTCAAATGGAAAACCACCCATCTGCAAACAGAGCATTACACTTAGCTCAAATAGCGCCAAATCACAACAGCAGTCACCTCATTGTGCTTTATATTGTAAGGTAAAGATCATAATAATACAGAGAAAACACAAACAATAACATGTCTCTTTATGAGCAAGCACTTGGCAACAGTGGGAAGGAAAAGCTCCTTTTTAACAGGAAGAACATCTGGCAGATCCAGACTCAGGGAGGGGCGGCCATCTGCCGTGACAGGTTGAGGGTGAGGGGAGGAAACAGGACAAAAGACACACTGTTGAAGTGCAGTGGTGTATAAACACATAAAGGGGAAGGTGAGTGAAGAAGAAACAGTGCATCATAGGAAGCCTGCAGCAGCCTAAGTCTTTTTCAGCATAACTAAAGGAGGATTCAGGGTCACCTGATCCAGACCTAACGATATGCTTTATCAAAAAGGAAAGTTTTAAGCCTGATTTTAAAAGTAGAGATGTCTGCCGAATCCAAACTGGGAGCTGGTTCCACAGGAAAGAGGCCTGAAAGCTGAAGGCTCTGCCTCTCATTCTACTTTTAAATATCACAAGCCCACAGTCTGAGAATGAAGAGATCGATTGGGGTGATACAGTACTATGAGTTTTTTACAGTTAAATGGGCCCTGATTATAAATGTTGTATTTGAGGTGAAGCATGTTTTAAGTAAGATGACAAATGAAACAAAGACTGAGGATGGACCTGGTTTGATGCTGTCATAGCCACAGGGCTGCGGTCACAGTGCTGGGGCTCTGTTGGAGTTGCAGGACACTGCCTGTTGTGGCGTCTCTTCCCATTAGCAGAGGAAGTCTTGCAGCCATCTTGCAGGTACCCCTCATGCTCCACTTTTCTCTTCATGGTGGAATTCCAGTGGTTCTTGATGGAGTTGTCCGTTCTGTTAGGGGATAGCATTGCTAGTGTGACTCACTTACATTACTTAGACAGGAAGCACAAACAGACAGTGTGTGACGCACTACACTACCGTCCAGGAAGAAGCTTAGAGATCTCAGCCCAGCGGTTGCCAAGGCGTTTGTGGGCTTCATAGATGATTCGATCCTCTTCCTGAGTCCATGAAGACTTCTTAACTTCTGGGTTGAGGTGGTTGTGCCAGCGTTCACGGCACTGCTTTCCGATTCTTCCCTGGAGGTGCTTCGCAATCACTGACCAGCGCTTGGGACCATATTTATGTACGAGGTCAATAACCTGCATAAACACCACCACGTGGAGGATATTCAGTAGAAGCACAAGTAAATAAATTCATGGATTTATGAATGAATGGGGTAGGGCCCTAATTAATTCTGCCACTCTATAAACTTGTTCAAAGAGTTCAGATTTCTAAGAGAAGCAGTGCTGTTTAGAAACCTTCACTATAGCAACAGCAGAGCTTGTTTGGCTCTTTCCATGGAGGCTGAGAAATGTTGTGATGTCACTTTTGGCAGGCTAAGCTATAATTGTAAGATCTGTGTTTTTGTTATGATTCCAACATTTCGGAGGAATGACACACCATTCATGACATTCTTGAACAACAGTGATCCATTTAAGGAATGCATCGCTGGTCTAACAGCAGGAAAAGGTCTTCAAGCTTTGCTTTGTAGGAAAAAAAACTAATTAAAAAAGCGGCTGGCTGCTAAACCTCTTACTTGAAGAGACTGTTTTATTACGAATGACGTAGTGGAGAATTTACTTTAGAAAAAAAAGAGAAAAAAAACCCTTCTTGGCGGGAAGTAAGCATGCACATGTGCACAGCCTGGTTATTCTGAAGCTAAAGGGTACATTACATATTGTGGCACTTGTCTTTGTATTGTGTGTTTTCAACCTGTCTAAACTGCTCTCTCCCCTCTCTGCCATATCATTTACCCATTTTGTCACCAATGTTTCTGCACAAAATAGGGATTCAGAGCTCGTCTTACCTTTTGATCCTCCTCCTTTGTCCATGGTCCTTTCACTAGCTCTGGATTGAGCACCTTCTGCCACCGGTGCTGACACTGGCCATCTGTCCTCCCCTGTGATAAAGATACACAAAGAGCAACACCTCATTACAGTAGTAACTGAAAGAGATAAAGCAATATGGTGTAAAGTAGTAACATTTTTGTTTAATGAAATTACACAATTGAAATGTGCTTACTGGAAAAAGGGTAGCTATTAATTTCCAGGAGTCTGTTCCGTGCTGCTCAACAAGCTTTTTCAGCTTTTCATCCTGAAGAAAAAGAGAGATGGAAAAAAAGCAAATGATACAGAGTGCGTGTAAGGCATCTTGTTCAGCATTTTCACATAAACACTGTTATACAGTTACCCTTAAAGATGTTTGCGAGGAGATAAAAGCAGAACATAACATGCAATGCCTCAAGTTAAATCTTTCCAACAAATTCCCAGTTCAGATGTCAGATCTCTGATAAACTTACCTCATCTCGTGACCACTTTACTTTGCACAGTGTCTTTTTATCTTTGCTCTTCTCTTTACTCTCTGGATCTGTGGACTGCAGCTCTTCATCCTCATCATTGCTAAAATATACAAGGCAGTAAAAGAAGAGCACATTTAGACCACAAATGGAGCCTAAGACTGAGGTATGAGGTCAGTGCCTGTAAGCTAATATATTAGACATCAATACATGGACACCAAAGCTGTAAAAAGAAATTACTTGAGAATGGTGTAAGAAGCTTAACTATTACTACAGGATGAAGGCTCAGTGTAATTAAACGGTCTTGTGACCAAGTAGATTTGCCTACTCTTTGCTTTAACTTCATCTGAAAGAAATAAAATCCCTGTTAAAAGAATTAGACTTTAGCAGTGAGTTATGCCAAGCTTTTTAGGGGCAGGATTGAGGAAAAGCAGCAGCATGTACCAAAAGCTGACCACAACTCTTTTGATGTCATAGCAAAATAAATAAACAAATACATTAATAAAAGACAAATAAAAGCAAAACTAAAAGCATCAGTGCGCAATAAACAAGCCTTTGACACATCATATCAAAACTGAAAGCAACGTGTTCTTCATGTATTGCACAACACTGACTCTGGACATTTTAGCTAACCAAACAAATGAATCAATGAGTTCGTTGATGCGGGGATCTCAGTGTGACTGCATTAGGTCACAGGTCTTGAAGATGTAAAGACAGAAATAACATGTCAATTATAATTATGCACAATAAAGAACACAAAATAGAACTACTGATAATATAAAATGTCAGCACACTGCATTTCAAATTTTTTGCATGCAAAAACCTGCTGCTGGGCACTAAAGTCTTTGCAGTACTGGAGCAGACTTTAATAAATGGAGGAGAAATTAAATTCCTGAACAGCCAGGCTTGTTGTCCTGTAGGAGACCTCTACAACCACACATGCACACACAGGGGGTTGGGGAGTGCTCTCTTGAGGTCTTGTATGAAAATGTGGATGAAAGGTCTTCTTTAGAGTGGAAACTTTAGTATACCAATTGAATTTTGGTATGGCCTGATTCCCTCACAAGAGGCAAGAGAAGTTTGCTGAAAAGGAAGGAGGGGCCTAAGGTGACTGGAGGAAAGGAGGGGTCTGCATCAACAGGCTCTTTCACTACCAGAGCTTTATAAGTGTGTGTGTGTGTGTGTCTTGATGAGGTGGAAGAGGTGTACTGGGGTGTGGTTAGGGGACTGGCAAAGCCCTAACGGTCCAGTTCAAAAAAGTTTTAAAAAAAAGGGGGTATACTTGCATAACCTCCTGGCATTTACTCATTTATTCACTTTGAAACTGAAGAATATAAAACTATAATTCTAGGTGGCAAGTAAAAGAAGCACCATATTTATATTCAGTGTTTAATCCATTAGGAATACATCACCAGTCATAAGCAATGAATATGAAATAATAACTCTGAGTTGTTCTAATTGGATAGAGGACTTTCTCTAAAATAAAATGTAACAAGCGTCACCAAATAGTATACTGATCTACATCCAGTGTTCAAACAATCATGTTGCTGTTGAAGTTTATCCATATCTTAGAACATAATGAAAAATGCCCTTTATAGAGGCTAACAGACCAAGGTTACAATTTTAAGGTTTTCTATTTTCCAAAGTCCAAAGGTAGCAGTCCAAACGATGCACGGGGCATACTGTTCAAATATTCATACTTACTGGGATGGACTGAGTAAATGTGTAGTACTTTTAGGTTAAGCGATGGCTATAATGTCTGATTAACAAAACTGATTGATATGAATAATTTTTTAACTAATTAACCCACATTTTTCACATGTTATACTTATACAGTCTAGAAGCTTTTTCTTCCATTGCCAGAAACCCAAGAGACTTAATGCAAAAATCTGTAATGTATAATTAGAGGACACATGCTATCTGATGTGGAGTTTTTTAGTCGGTGGTTGTTTTTATTTTAAATATTCAGAAAAAGTGAATCTGAGCAGTAAAGATGCATTAATCTGGCTGATTTGTCATTGTCTAGTAATGCGTTTTCAAGGATGATGTTGTTACATAACAGCTGTGTGAAACTGGCTTCACATTCACAGAACATTATTTTGAATGCGAAACTTTCAGAAGCATTGCCACCCATTCAAATTAATGCACGTTTCAGGTTGTTTAAGCTATATCTGAAACGTGGATTTTACACTGTCTATACTTTTCATCGGGGTATGTTATTAACTATAGGTGTTATTCATTAACTACTTATTCATAAATCCCATAGGCAGACCTTATTACAGTGCAAGTGTGCAGGTGCACTTGCAGTATAAGCTGTTTTTATGAGGCACGTCGTATTAACTGTACACAGGTGCATTGTGTCACGGGAACCGAATAATGAAACACTGCTGGCACCCACCTGCGTGATTTCACGTTGTCCATGACAGCTGGTAGGAGGACTGAAATTCTTCGTAGATGAACCTGTGCTTGGCAGCTCCCTAAAATCCCTCTGTAATAGATGTGTATCCATAGAAAGCGTTGACAGTCATTGCAGGTTTCTTCGGGATCTGGCTAGCAGCGAGCTAACTAAAAGCACAGTTTATAACATATACTTTCTCCGTACAAGTCATATTCACATCTTCCCAGAGAAAGGCGTTGCTATGTCCTCTTCAGATAAAGGCTGTCTTCAAATGCGGACTCGTAACATAAAAACTCGCTATGAAACTTAAGGTGGGCTACTTTTATTACTTGCCGTCCGGGCTCTTTCTATCATAATCTTTCTCTTCTGTACTTCTGTTTGGCGTTATGATTTTTGTCCATCCCGCCGATTCTCGCGCCCAGCCCTCTGCACAGGCGGCCTCGCCCCCGATTGGTCAGAAACGGGGCCGTGACGAGAGGAGTCGGTTCTCGAAACTGATAGGTCAAAAACGAGGACACGCTCGCAAGTGATTGGTTAAGAATTTGCAAGCAGTTCTTTCATTGGTTGAGAATCTCAGGAGGCGAATGTTATGGCAGACAACAGTGTTGTCACCTCTTTCAGCAAAATGGGTCTTTTCATTATGACTGTAGTGGCTCAAAGTGGGTTTCGGGACTTTCTGGGGGCCCTTTGGGGACTTTCAGAGGGTTCTGAGGCACACAGCGCGAAAAATCGCACAATAAAAGCGCAAAAGGCTGCATCATCTGCGCCTTTGTGCCATCGTATACCTTCAGGTGATTGCATTTGCGCTGATGTGATGCATTACTATGGTATATTTATTATTATAATTTGCATCTTATATAAGGAGAGCAGCAAAACAGTACCATAAAAATTGGCTTTCCACGAGCAGCTCTAAAAACGGTGTTTTGCTGGCATCTTGTGGACAAAACTTAGGATATCGACATACTGCTTGCAGATTTCACTCATATAAAATATAATTAACCTCTTCATATGGGGTTTATTTCAGTGATATGACAATAGTGACATTTCTGTGTTTGTGCAATATGAAAATATTACAACATTTACTGTCACTACCCGTCCGCAGTCCCATACATACTGTTTTTATTATTCATTAAGTATGACATTTTTATGTAATGTTTTTTTTTACTTAAGTACAGTGTAAAATACTCTTTTAGAAAGAGAATGTGGTCAAATGAAATTGGCTTGGTACCAGGCACATTTTTCTTAAGGGATCGAGCGCCTGAAACACGGACAGTTTGTTGATATTGTAAAATAAAAATACAGCCACAGGGGGGCGCCCCCCCGTTGCGCATGTCCCT
>NW_024582362.1:3040718-3069712 GCF_018398535.1 Haplochromis burtoni
GGGTCCCAGAGTACCCCTGGGTCGCATTTCACAGGCCGCGCATCAGGGTTGGCTCCCGCACCTCGTGCACCCACGTTTCCCTGCCTGAATGCCACTCCCGTTTCAATTTTTCTCCAAGTTTCAGGCAGGCTCTATCATGTTCGTCCATGGGAGGCCGCTGTTAAATATGATTTATTTGAATAAATAGCACTTTGATTTTAAATATTTTAGCTGCCTGCGAGTGACCTTTGTACACACAGACAAGTCAGTATGAGACCGTTATGTGTTACATGAACTTTTAGTATTTAAGAAACAAAATTAAACCAGCTGAAATAATTTTTTACTATTTTATATGTGTGCACATGTTCTGTTATGCAAACAGCATAAACATAATACAGAGGAGGAAAAACAAAACTGGTTTCCTGATTTGTAGATGTTAGGTTTTCTAAACTTATGTTGCAAAAGATTCTGCACAACTTTTTGTACAATACATCATCTGGCTTTCTAATCAGGATTAGTTAAGTTTTTGAACTTAATTTGAAATGCTGAATCGCTGAATTAGAGTTGCAGCTGCTAGCTGTTTAATGTTTATTAATTATCAGCCAGGACAACATCATAGGAAATTCTTTATCATTTAATAACGAATGATATAAAATGTGTTTGTTCATCCACAAAATTTCACCATTACATTATAGACAGAAACAGTTGCTGTACATCTTCTTGCATCCATCCTCCTGTCACAGCCTGTGCTTTACAGAGTCTGGTGTCTCTGTAGCAACCATGTCCACAGTGACATACAGTACTTATACCAGAGCAGAGCCCGACAAACTTTACTCCACTTCACTACCAGGCCTTCTGAAGATCCATCACATGTTTGTTTAGGCAAATGGAACATTGGGAACGTTTCTCCAAGTGGTGAAGATAGATGCATGAAGGGCATCTACTCTTAGGAACTGTTGTCCATTTTTGTGAACTTCCCTTGCCATCCATCCCCAAAGGTTCTCAGTTGGTTTAAGGTCAGGGGAAGATGCAGAATGGTCCAAAAGAGTGAAGAGTGAAAGATTGTCCTGAAAGAAGTCCGTTGTCCTGCAGTCATTGTGCACTGTAGCGTTGTCCTGTTTAAAAACCCAGTCTTTACCACACAGACGAGGGCCCTAAGTCATGAGGGATGCTTTCTGCAACATCTGGACATAGCCAGTGGCCATTTGACGTCCCTGCACCTCCTGAAGCTCCATTGTTCCACTGAAGGAAAATGTACCCCAAACCCATATGGTGCCCCCCCACTGTGGCACGTAGAAAAACTCTCGGGTGGCATCTGCTTGTCATGCCAGTTATGTTGGAAACCATCAGGACCATCAAGGTTACATTTTTTCTCATCAGGGTGTAAAACGTTCTTCCACCTTTCAGTGTTCCATGTTTGGTGCACTCTTGCAAAGTCCAAACGGTCAGTTCTGTGGTGTTCAAGGCGACGAGGCCTTTGAAGATGCTGTCTGATGGTTATGGGGCTGCAGTCAGCACCAGTAACGGCCTTAATTTGGGTCGAGGATCGTCCAGTATCTTGACGGATAGCCATTTGGATCCTCTGGCTCAGTGCTGGTAAAATTTTGGGGGGTCTTCCACTTGACTTTTGTTGGTCTGTAATCCTCAGCAGTGATGCCGCGCTTCAAGAGACCCTGCTTATGCAGTTCAACAACCCGACCATGCTCAAAAAGGCCTTTACCTTTGCCTTTACCATCAGAACGCCATGGCAGTGTGACTACCTGACAGAAAATGACAGTGAATCCACATTTGTGCCCAGATTTGGCCTTTTAAAAGCATGTGGTCTTAAATTTTTGATCAGTTGTAAAACAGCCTGTTTCAGTTTAAGTGTTGTTCCCAATAAATTGCATGCTCAAAAAAATGTTTTGTCTCACCCCCACTTTTTCTTGTGGCATGTTGAAGCTCTACTTGGAACTTGTTAAGATCTAACTATGCAAAATATGATTTTTTTTTTAAATTATTTATTTATTTTGCCATTTTTCATGTCGAAATGTACAAATATATGATTGTGGGATTTCTATAGAGTATTTGTGTACATCACATACATGTTGTCAAGCACACACATTACAATCATTGAAGTATTATAATATTATTGATTTTATTTCTTTTTATTATTTCTTTTAATTTTGCGTTACTTTTGTCAATTTGTGGCAGAGGCCCACAAACTGAAAACTATTCACACTCATACAGATACAGTTTTGGTTACTATCAAGATGACTTAAAGGACAGCCGATTTCAGCAACAACAAAAAAACTTTTTAAAAAAGTAAAAACTATTTACTTCTCACTTTAGCTATTAAATATATGTAAATATTCAGTCAAAATGTAGATGTCAAACTTTTCTTTTTAAAATATTTACATTTAATGTTGGCTTAGCTCTTCAGATTTGTTGTGGAGAGCACTACTGGGGCCTTTCTCTTGTATCAGCTCTGTCAGGTCTGACCTGGACTACAGTGTGTTTAGGTGTTCACCACAAAAGGTCAGACACAAAAGCACTGAAAGTTTAAATCACACTTTTTTGTTAAAAAGGATATTACCACATTTATGAAGCACTATATTCAATAATATGAACTAACAAAATATTAATAATTGCATTATTATTAAATGATTCATAATTGAAATAATTCATCGTGGATACTTCATAGTTGCTGGCCTTCAACTGTCTGAATACTGTTATGATTGTTGGGTTTCTGTTGCCTTCTTTCCTGTAGGTGGCGCTGTTGAACTGTTGGATTTCGTCAGAATCAGAGTAAATCCAGCTGTGCCAAGCAAACATGACCGGAAGTTTTTGTTATCCCAGGAAAATAAGAGCCCAAAAATGTTTATTGCGTAATCAAAACGTCGTGATCTTATTAAAACACAAGTTTTGAAATTTTAACCAAGGACATTTGTGTAATTACATGCATACAGAGTTATAGGATAGCTGGCCAAAATTATTTTTAAATGCCTTTTTAATCGCCAGAGTAAACAAACTCATAAAACTAAAGAAATGTTGGCAAATTTGCTAATTTAGTTAAAGGTGACTGTGTCTGTGAAGGCCAGTGTAAATTGTTGTGTAAATTGTGTAAACCACTGTTCAGGGACAAAATATAGATTTTATAAAAGGTGTTCCAAAGCATTTGAAATACAAAATATCTCTCAAGAATCCAAACATATCACAGATTCTTGATAACCAAATTGCATGTCAAATATAACAGTTAAAATGAGTTCTAAATGCATACTTATTGTTCGGATTTTGTTGACGCATGCCTTTATTTAGATTGGAAAGGGAATCAACAAAACAGTGAAAACGACAAAGACGAATAATGCAACATTTCAGCTCCCAGAAGTCAGTCCTCTTTGATGTGCTTTGTATTTTTTCTAATCTTTTCTGACTAGATTGAGTTGCACTCTCACCAGTCCAACCCTGTTACACACATTTCCAAAGGAAGGCAAATTAATTGAAAAGATTCCTTATTTATATGACTGCATGTATCCTTGACTTTCCATCATCACATGTATCATATTCTACAGCTCGCACCTCTTACAAACACATGCTAAAAACATATATGTAAACAAACAATAACATAAACAACATTTCTGTTGTCTGAAACATATATAGCTATGTACAAGCACAAGTTCTATATGTAATAAGTCATTATGTCTTGTGTAAATGGTTACTCAAATTGTAACCCTGTTACCATGTCATGTTAATAATATAACCGTAAATGTTTTTCCTAGCTCTGAATCTATTATCTTTGCACTGGTTTAAATTATTAGATGAGTTTATTTGAGAAAATTTTTGAAAATAAACCAAAAAAGTGGGACTATTGAAAAGTTAGATGTGGTAAGGTTCAAAAGTTGCTAAGATTAAGTCTAAGTCTAAATATTAATTAGTTAACTAACTAAAATATCTCGTAAAAAGTGAACCTTTGATGCTTGAGGTGGACAAATTTAAGGGGTTTTGTTTGTTTTTTATGGTTTATTATTTGTTTTTCTTAAATACATAGATTAGAAAATAAATGCATTATCACTTATTCGCCACTTTTGAAACCTAAACTGCCCAATTATAGAATGACTCAAAAGTATTATATGGGTTGGGCTCCAGCAGAAAGCACAGCTTTTTATCTCAGAGGCTACATTAAGATGTGTTTAATATGTTTAATTAGAACTATGATTGGCGTGAGGATACGGTGGACGGGAACATTAAAGTAAAACAAAGTGCTTAAAATGTGTTTGTTTTTAGCACAGCGGCTAAGCAAAAGACATCAATTCAGGAAGTTTTTATTCCCCTTATATTTTGAAAAGCAGCACCGGAAGTAAAGTGGTGTCTAGCGTGTACTTCACGGCGGTCGCGTCTGTCCGTGTGAGGTCCCGTGACAAATTTCATTGGAACTTTGTGCGGCCAGGAAACACTGATGTTTCCTGCTGCGCTCACTTGTCGGACGGCTGTGAGCAGTGAGAGAAAGCACACTTGCATTTGGAGGGTTTAGGGACTTTCGTCCCTGCCCGACCTGGACAAATGTTTGCTACCTTAGCAGCTTAACTGCCGTAGAGCGAAAAATCCCCGCTGGAACTGCGAAAATAAAGGAACACCGCGTCAAAATCCTGAAAGGTACGTGATGTTCACGTAACTCCTAACGACGTGTTGGCTAGCTGTAGCTGTAATATTTACTTCAAATGGGGAGAACTGGTGCCAGTGTCATGTTAAGTAATATAATGCTAGTTATAACATTAACCGTTTGTTGCTCAAATATGTCACTAAAGAAAGTTTAGCCGAGAGACACTTAAAGTTACTAACTTGTGTTTGCTCATCTACTGTTTAGTACTCACCATGTCCTTATAGCTTAATACTGTATTGTTTATAGTTTGTGTTACATTTGCGGTCTTGTTAGAGTGTATGAAGCTTATCGTTTAGTGTCTGCCGGGGGTTTATTTGCGTGTGTGTGTTGAGCTCCTCCCTCCCCTGTCTCTTTTTTCTTTTCTCTCACGTCCTCGGCTCGAAAATGTATTATTAAGAAATTATTTTCCCCTCAATACACGTAACATGTGCACAGATTTAAAAGTAGTACCGGTGTAAGTACACCTGTACGCTTTGTAAGCTTTTGCCGATACTTTTGGCAGAATGAAACAGAAATAGTAAACAAGGCCTTTTTCAATGCTGTCTTCAAGGGAACTGTCATCCACATAGCTCTACGTAGCTTTCAGACTTCAGAAGCTGTCACAATGAATGTTCACCTTGAATGTTTATCCAAGCTTGTGTGATATTAACACGCACCAAAAAACTCAAATTTACACTGACAGGAAGGTTGCTTCCCTTGGTGATCCCTCTTCATCATTCCGTTTCCTCTTGTTATCCAAAGAGTATATTTAAACTCACATGTGGACTCTCATCTCATCTGTCCATTTGCTTTGACTGGAGGTCAAGTTCACATTTCCTTCCCTGATGTTAATGTGTGGTTTTATGGGACAAATACTCACATTACAAAAGAGCCAGCTCAACATCTGTCATAACAGAGCAAGCTCCTTAAGGCTGCTGAGCGTGCTCTCTTTGAGTTCTTATTTTCTGCAGCTGATGAACCGGTCATTTCTTGTCAGTGCACACACTGATTCAGGTTTGTTTCGAAAAGGAAGTCAGTAGACACTGCGGCTGTCTCTAAGCTGTCTGGACTGTCAGGTTAGGGTAAGAATTTGGTCATGTGCTGATGCACTATGTTTGTGCTCCCCGCACTACTCAAGCTGCACTTCCTCTATCAGAGATTTGCCACTGTTGTGGCAACGCAGACTGGTCTGAGTAAAGGTTAGAAATCATCTTTCGTCCCCTCAAAACTTTGCCTTTTTTTTGTTGATCAGCAGCTGCTTGCCTGACTGAGCTTTCGTGGTCTTCTAGTGTTGCTTATGCTTTACTGTACATAACCACAGATATCCCTATGTTTGAACTGATCATTGAGAAGTTGTTTTTTTTTTTTATCCCATGTAGTAGTAGTAGGCTGTAATATTTTGGGTCTGTCATCACAAGTTAATTTATGTTGTGATGTGGGCATAAACTGTGGCGAGGACACATGTTTAACAATAGTCTCATTCCTTCTTATTCGCATTGTGATTCCCACTCTTTGTTTTCACTTCTTATTATTTAACTTGACAGTGCGTGCTGGTGGGTGTGGTGAGCTGCAGCATTCCATACTTAGGAGTAGCAGCCTGTGTCAGGCTCCAAATGTAGGTTTCACTGCACGGTTATATGTTGTTTCCCCCCATCAACAAAAAAAATTCTGGAATGTTAAAAAGCGGGTCCTACCCTGTGAGCTTCACAAGCCATTTAAGCATGAAAAACACGCACAGATGTGAGGCAGCTCGGCGATGTGCACAGGCATTTTAGTGTGTGCCAGCCACAATGACGCAACCTTTTTTTTTTCCATTACAGAATTGGTGTACACCGATTCTGTAATAAGATTCAGTCAATTAGATCAATACATATCCTAATTTATCGCCAGAAAATATGTTTTCCTGCTTTTACCTGTTTTAATTTTTTTTAAATCTTAGGTGGCGGGTGTCACGAGAATTACACATTAAAAGGTCACCTTGGGCTGAGGCTGATGGGTTTTGATAGACTGAACAGTCTCAGCAAAATGAAAATATTTCCTAGTTACAGCTCTATTTTTAAACAAATGCTTTGCATATGTGGACAAGCAGTTTTATTAGAGGGAAAAGTTAGTACTGGTAATACTGGCTCTTTGTGTTTTTATAAATGTGAGTAAAAGTGAAACTAAAAAGAAAGTTTTACAGTGTCGTGACAGAACAGAAAGAACGCCTAGTGATGAAGAGGGCATGAAGGTCCCTCTGACTGCACTCATGCATTTTAAAGAGGGCCGCTCTTTTACCGTTTCCTCACCCCAACGTGAGCAGAATGAGATGCCCACTCAGGATACACTCAGGATCGGTACGCGGCAGGAGAAAGCTGTCACAGAGCAGGTTTTCTGTGTGTTTTGAGAAAGCAGCAGGGCTCGGAAAGATAAAACTACTAAACAAAACTAGGCTGACCTCACAAACCTCAGACAATGATCAAGTCAGAGCAGCAGACAAAGAGCTTTGTTCTAAAACAACAGACATTACATAACGGACAGAGAAGGATATGCCGCTCTCTGTGTGTTCAGTTAGATCACACAGTGTTGAGTATTTACAGTACACATGATCGTTTCAGGTCCCCAGTTAAGCTGGAGACAGAAGACACTTCTGTTACAGTTTATTAGAATTTACTCATTAAGACTTATCAGTATTAACTTTGTCCCCCTTCACCTTAAATCAACTGAAAGCCTGACCTTTTGTTAATTCAACAGTCAGGGGAAGGAATTTATTGGATCCCAGCAATTTGCTTTATTTATTTCCTTCTAATGTTTTGCTTGCTGTGTAACTCTGGCTTCAAAAACCCCTGCAAGGTTTAAAAAAAATTATACATTTTTCTACTGAGCCAAACAAGGGAGAATGTCACAGACTCAGCATGTTTGAGAGCTAGTGTGTGAATCACTGTGGGCTTGTATGTGCTCAGTTGTTAGGGGAGACATGGAAGAGATTGCATGGATAGAGTCATCTGGAAGAAGATGGCACGATTAACAGCAAAATAATAGCTAGTATGTGCTGTATTGATATGTTTAAGTGTTATGTTATTAAAACTGAGGGAGGATGGGATATGCTCACAGTAAGGAGTGAGTTAACTGGTTGCCCAGGAGGAGGGAGCCCACCTGCTGCCATGTTGCAGCTCACTGACCCATCTGTTGTCCCTGTACTCTCACCACAATCTTCCCTTTTTAACTCGTTACCCCTCAAAAGCCTAGCAGAGTAACCCTTGAAGCTCTTTTATGAAACTAATGGTTTCTGTCATATTTTAATCCTGCTTAAAGAACAAAATGACTGGGTGTGCATCAGAGGCAAGTGAAGGTGGTCTCTGCCTATGCAGCTACCCTTGGAAAAATCCAGAAACTTTATTTCTTAATAGTCAGATGATATATGATATATGATATAGTCATTTTTATGGGTGAAAGAGTTAAGAAAGTCAAAGGACTTCTAGACAGACTTTCAGCCAAGACTACATTTGAATAATGTCTTTTTAAAAATGATTACCTGTAATGTAACAGATAGTGACAAAAAAGAAGAAAAATACTTACACTCTTCAACGTTTTAACATACGGTGTACAACCTAGTTTAAAAATAACTAGACCGGTGTTACATATTTTGTTCTGTTGTGTATTTAACATATCTTAATGATATGAATGTTTGATTCTTGGCAAAATAAAACTGAGCGTTTCTAACACATGGGATGATACCATTTCGAGAACTGAGTGCTTATAAAGTGCAAAGCAGTTACAACAAATACTGTGCCGATATAATCTGATTAATGAGCAAAGGCTGCCACCTCTGAAGTGTGCAGTGATGTAAGCCCTGCAAGCTGATATGTGTAGTGAGCAGAGCAAGACCAGTTTCACTTCCTGTATAACAGAGTAAGCTCTTCTCTTTCCTCTTTTGCAGTAGAGACCCAGAATGAGGATTGGCCAGTCGTATACTTGAAGCCTTTTCCTGGGGGACACATTACTGCACCTTTGAATGCTGACCGGCCCTAAGATGGAGGACCAACCCAGTTTTCCCAATGTCAGCATCCCTTGCCACAATGAGCAGAGGGACAAAAAAAAGCGCTACACAGTGCGTGCATTGGTTCATTCATATTTTTTCTGCAGGAAATGTAATCCCAGAAATGGTCATTTAAATTAGGACTTGCTACTTTTCTTAATGTTTACATGAATTATGGTTGTCTGTTTTTTTTCAGGTTTACAAAGTGATTGTCAATGTTGGACAACAGGAATGGTTTGTCTTCAGGCGATATGCAGAGTTTGATAAACTCTTTAACACAGTAAGCAGTGGAACATCTTGATCTTCCATCAAATCTAATTTGGGGGGCAGATGTTGTGTTTTATGATATTAAGAATCATTCAGAATAATTACAAATATGTCAGAATAATCTTCTCCCTTCTAAAATAATTTTCTCTGTTGCGCTTTTAACACAGTTAAGGAAACAGTTTCCATCTATGAACTTGAAAATTCCAGCTAAAAGGATATTTGGGGACAACTTTGACCCGGGTAGGTGTTTGCATTTAACTAAATAGGCCCTGCTTGATCTTTGTTGCGTGCAAGTGATTGATTGTAGGTTTGTTTTAAATAGAGTTCATCAAGCAAAGAAGAGCCGGGTTACATGAGTTCATCAAAAAACTCGTCTCACATCCTCAGCTTTGCAACCAGTAAGTGTAGCAGCTCCTACTGTTATTATACAACACTATATTATATATTGATGTCTGATGCTAACTTTATTAGGATGAGTTGTTCAGATTTTTTTAGCCGTGCTTTGTGCTTATTTAAATTAAAAGTTGTACTATGTTGGCTGTCACCTGCTGCTGTTAGAATGTTTTTATTTACCTGCTTGTCCTGTGTTAAACTTCACAGTCCAGATGTGAGGGCATTTTTACTAATGGAAAAAAGGGAACAAATATCAGATGCCTCTGAGGATGAAGATGAAAAGGTATGTAGCAGTTTTGGATGATGGTTTGCCTGTCCTGATGACAGCATCTTGTCTGATAACCCTTTATATACATGCATAAATATATCTATATAAATATTTCAGACAGTTATTTTAGGCTGTTATGTTAATATGGCAGCTGTGGGTCTCACTGGCTTATCTAAATGATGTTTTTCTGCTCTACAACAGAACAACTCTACCTCCAGAAACATCAACCTGGGACCCTCTGCAAATCCACAGTATGTTTACTAGAACATAGCTGACAAGGCCTTGATGTTTTTATCAATTATTTCTATCTGAAATGCCTGTAAATTTAAAAATATTTTATCTTTCAGAGCCAAGCCCACAGACTTTGACTTTTTAAAAGTCATAGGAAAAGGGAGTTTTGGGAAGGTATGTAATTGGTGCAATACTGGAAAATATGTTCACTTTATCTTCATCCCAGATGTTAGACAGTGACAAGTTTTAATGTCATTACTGTTGAGGAAGCAACAGGTTTTAGTTCTGCATGTGTTGCCCTTTCCATGTAGGAAGTGAGAATTGGATAAGGAATTATTTTGGTTTTCAGTGTTGATGAAATTCTCAACGTGCTCTGTTTCTCTCCTGATGCAGGTTTTCCTCGCTAAACGAAAACACGATGGAAAGTTTTATGCCATCAAGATCTTACAAAAAAAGATCATTCTCAACAGGAAAGAGGTAAAACTTTGATCACCACTGAGTTTATCTGTATTTTGGCTTGGATATGTGTATGATAATGGTTCACATATATTGTTGTGCCAATCAGCAAAAACACATCATGGCAGAACGCAACGTTTTGCTGAAGAACGTGAAACATCCTTTCCTGGTTGGGCTTCATTATTCCTTCCAGACTAAAGACAAGTTGTACTTCGTGTTGGATTTCATCAATGGAGGAGAAGTGAGTTGTTTCACTTTTATTTGTAATAAAATCACACAGAATTGAGTCACACTGTCATGAACAGCTGAGAAATGAAGCAATAAAGAAACTTTTTTTAAAAATCCCCCTTTACTGTTAACACACCTCCATGTGTGATACTTTTATTAGCGATTATAGCATTACTTAGAGTAAGGGTGGCTTTTGCATGTTACTGCTTCAAGTGTGATCGGCTTTTTTAGCTGCGCTGCGTGACAATCAGCATGCCATTAAAGCCGAATCTTACTCTGAACCAGATGAGCACAACATGCCAAAAATGAAATATCAGTATTTATAAGTTCTCCATAACCTTTTTCTTTTCAGCTTTTCTTTCATCTTCAAAGAGAAAGGACCTTTCCGGAGCCCAGAGCAAAGTTCTACATTGCTGAAATGGCAAGTGCGCTGGGATACCTGCATTCTCTCACGATTGTTTACAGGTATGCTGCTGTTAAAGTGTCAGTCAAGCCGAATATGTAAAGCCAAGATACAGTCACGTGAAAAAGAAAGTTCAAGTGAGTCTGTGAAGTCATGTGAAAAACTAATACTACTACTACTAGCAAATAGACCGTGCAGAGAAACTATGAGGAGAAAAACCCCGAAGAGCTACGTCTCAGACATCTCATGATTGAAATGCTATGGTGGGGTCATAAAAAAGCTGTGCATAAATGAATGCCTGCAAAGCTCACTGAACTGAAGCAATGCGGTAAAGAAGATGCAGTGTGAGAGGCTGATTACTTCAAGCTAATAAAGCTAAATGTGTTTCTTTAAGCTGTTATAGGATGAGATATACTTAGTTGTTTTTTGTTTTTTTTACAAGACTTTCTTCAAGTGTAGAGCTTATGAAATTACATTGAAATTACATTTACTTCAAACATATGGGCGTTTAAATGCAACTGTGTTTGAAATTATTTTTTCAGAGACTTAAAGCCAGAAAATATCCTTCTTGACCACGAGGTAAGTGTTCAACGAATCCCAAAATATATCTCAATGCCACTTTTGGATATCATGTTAGGGTTATAACTGGTGGAGGAGTTATTACATAAAACACGTACAGGACACATTTCATTCTCCTGCTGTCATTTCCAGTTCCAGCTGGACAGAAAGCGTGTGATTGGATTAGGTCTTATTAATGATTTTCCTGCCTAGCCTCATTGAGAAAGTTAGGAAACGGTGAATGTGACTGACTGCTGCAGCCAACATTCCTAGTAAACAATAGTATCCTCAGTCCCGGGGGATAATGAGCTGCTTGTGTAGCACATGTTATCTAAAAACATCCCTATGTCCTCCCTTTTCTAGGGGCATATCGTACTCACAGACTTTGGATTGTGCAAGGAAGGCATTTCTCAGAAGGACACTACCACTACATTTTGTGGAACACCTGAGGTTTGTCTTCCAAGAAAGCCTTTTGTTTAACATGACAATCATTGAAAACCTTGTTACAAAAGTGAAGTTAATAATTTTCCGCTGTGTGTGTGTGTGTGTGTTGTAATTTGTTAAACTACTGGAGAATAAAATACACTTTCATATGCAAAAGAACTGTAGCATTGATAACTGTGTTTTAAGCTAGAAGGAAAATGTGAGAGTTAATGTCATATTATTATGTGGGGTTTTTTCTTCTTCTTCTTTTTAAATGAGCAGTACTTAGCTCCAGAGGTCTTGAAGAAGCTGCCGTATGATCGCACAGTAGACTGGTGGTGTCTGGGCTCAGTGCTGTATGAAATGCTCTTTGGTCTAGTGAGTTTTTACTTTGACATTTCCAAAAATAACTCTGATTTGTAAATCTGCTTTAGTGATAAATGTTGAAACATTTCAATGAGTTGCCACATTTTCCTACTCACTTATAAACCTCTACTCCCCCCCTCCCCCCATTTCCTAGCCACCTTTCTACAGCAGGGACACACACGAGATGTATGACAACATCCTCCACAAGCCGCTAACCAGGCGTCCCGGTGCCTCCAACACAGCCTGGTCTCTCCTCGACGGGCTGCTGGAGAAAGATGGCAAGCGCAGACTGGGATACAGGGAAGACTTTGTATGTGTCCTTTATTAAATCGATTTTCACTACAGAATTTGTAACTTTTGAGCTCCCTCTAGTGGCCCATACCTTTAATGTACATGCGTGTCACTGTCTCTAACACTAATTAAAAATGAGTGTCATTCTTCTCTTCACGCTCTGTTAGCTGAAAAATCATGTTGCGGTTTATTTACTCTTGACTTTCAGATTGAGATCAGAAGACACAGCTTCTTCTCTTCCATGAACTGGGATGACCTTGAGCAGAAGAAGATCCCTCCCCCTTTTACACCACTTGTGGTAAATATTTTTTCCTGTAATCAAAACCGCCTGGGTATTTTACACTTATTTTGACTCTTCACAAGACATAATTCTCTTGGCTTTGCAGTAGTATAGACTTACAGGACGTTCTGTACAGTACATTGTTTATATACTATTCTAATCACACTGAATGACTAAAAACATCTTTGTGGAAATGGAGTAGCTTTAATATTTGAGTTATCATGTTTATAGTATGAGTAGATCTAGTTCATAGTAATTCTTAAAGTACAAACAAGAATAAACTTGTAACAAGCGTGCACATACATGCAGTCCAACAAAATTAGATATGCAATCTAACAGAGTATTGACACAATGAAAAGGTCACATTTCGCTTAGGTAAGCTTTGTTGCAGGGGTATCTTGTTGTTTGTACAACTGCAAGTCTTGATTTTTTTAATTTTTTTTTTAAACTGGCAACTCCATTTATATTTTTTTATGATTGCCGTGTCTTTTTGGAGCACAGTGTAAAATTGAAACAATGCTTTTCTGTCACGGGAGTAAGTCACCCTTAGGTGACCTACTCTGTGATGATGTTTTGTATTTTTTTACATGAATGATAATGTGACCTCTGCACTCTTTTTTTTAAAACAGAGCTCTGTCAGTGATATCTCAAACTTCGATCCTGAGTTCACAGAGGAGATGGTCCCCAACTCAGTGTGCTGGTCTCAAGAACAGTCGATTGTCAACGCTAGTGTTATGGAAGCCGATGACGCTTTTGTGGGCTTTTCTTACGCACCGCCTTCTGATGATTCTTTCCTATGAAACATTCCCATAGAAGCATTCAGTTGCCTTAACCATTCTAACTTTCTTTTTTCTTTTTTTTTTTAACTAAAGGGAAGCAGTATAAATGGATTAACTTGTTATGTGAAGCCAAAGCACGCAGCTGAGAAGGAACTGCACTCAAAATAGATTTTGGTTGAAACAAGGTATTATTTTACCTGTATTTATAATAATAAAAAAAAAGACAGATTCAATTTTTTAGATGTAGGGACCGATGTTCTTTATTAAAGTGATTTCTGTCAGTTTACAAAATAAGCCTTTATATTGCCTTAAAATGATCCCTTAAATAAAGTCAGTAAGCAGTTTTCTGACAAACTTGAACAGTTCACTGGATTTTAAGTGACTCAATTTGACTCTCAGACACAATTGTGTTTGTTTATGTAATTACTGTAAAAAAACAACAACTATTGTTTATATTCACATTCACATTAAGCTGGAAGTGGGGATTACTTGAGAAACCAGTAAATGCAGCATTTTGGTTTGTAGGTCACATTTGCAAAATGGAAAAGACTGTCTTCTGCTTCATAAGTTACCTTTCTATATGATTTTTTTTTTTATTGAACTGTATGTGTTTATTTTTTCTGTTATTTGCATTAACAGGTTTTTTTAATTCAGAAATTAAAAATCCACAATGATTTTCTTTGTCTGGCAATTAAGTAGTCCTGTATTCCTGCACAACAATAAAAGAAAATTTAAAAAAAAAAAATCGGTTTGAAATGTTTGTGGATAAATTTAAGCCCAGCTCCCTTGTTTTAATAACATCTTCATTGAAGTATGCATAAAAGTGTGTATTTTAAATTTGCTATAAATTAATATTAAGCAATAACGTCAATTAGAAAACACTGAACTGACGAATTTTCGCATTATGGAAACCAATTTATGAAATTTTCTTAACAAAACAAGAAGTTCCATAATTTTCCTTAAAATATTTTCTTTATAGCCGGAAACCTAAACTATATATATTTTAGTTTTTCTGTATGTACAGTTATAAATTTTTTTTTAAAATTATTACGTCACATTTTGTTGAAGTTAGCTCCCCCCGCTGAACCCGGGCTAACCTCAACTAAACATTAAACGTCTTCATGATATAAGTTGTTTTTAAAAATGGCTGACATTTTATCGCTGAAAGAATCGGTTTTGGTGTACTTAGACAGAAGCGGTGGTCTTAAGAAACTTTGCGAAAACTGCAAACATTTTAACGGTATGAGGTTCCGCTCCACGGCAGCCATGACAGCTAAAATCACCGAGTTTTTAACTTTGCTAACGGTCATTTTCAGGCACACAGCAGACCGAGGCGGTGTACAGGTTTTGTATAGGTGTTAATCCCGCCGATGTGCTGGAGCTGGATCCTGTACTGGGGGACTGTGTTCTCCATGACCCCCTGAAAGCCACGGCTTTGTTTCAGTCTGTAAGTGAAAACTGTGGGCAAAAATGAAACGTAGCTACACTTTTGCTGTCAGCTTAACTATATTTAACCAATTCCTCATTTAGGTTTGTTTCCTGGCTATAAAGACCCTTTCACTTATTGAAAAAATACACATGGAGAGTCAGGTAAACAACCGCTTCCCCTTTCACCGAAACAATACTGTGTTTTGTATAAATCCACAAGTGAAGGGCTCGTTTCCGTTTACTGTCCCAGTAAACAATGACTCCTAAAGGGAATGCAGCCCTCATTAATACACCTGGGCTTTTCCTAGTGTAATAAATCAGATGATGCCTCTGTCCTCTAACAATGTGTGTGTGTTTCTTTTGAGGTGAATGTTATTTTGAAGTTCACACACCTGCCTCCATTCCCCGAGTACACACTGGACCTTTCCAGTTTTCCTCGTTTATGTCGCCCTTTGAGGCCTGTCTCCATGGAGGGCCTGGTCATTTCCATGACAAGGGTCACAAAGTACACCCAGGGGGCGAGGTTCCTCTGCACTGATGATGACTGCCCCTGCTCTACAGGTACTGCAGTACATACACATACTCTGTGGTTTTTAAGTCAGACTAAGACAAATGCAGTATATAAATTCTCATTTCTGTGATGCTGCTTGTAGGTTTTCACCACATTCGAGTGCACGCACCCGGAGCAACGGAGTCAGCCACAGTGAGAAACGACTTCAGCTGCATGATGTGCAGCTCCCAATTGAAAGAGGATGTGAAGTTTAGAGTTTTAGGAGGTACTATTGATTCAGAATGCTGCAGTGCGTTGTAAGGTTTGATTTTAACATATTACTACTGCAAAAATATCAGGTCAACCCCTCATTTTTTTATGTTTTGCTTCCAGTGAGCCAGACATTCTTGTGATTTTTTTTTTTTTTTTTTTTTGCCTGTGCTCTCTGAAGGTCTTTCAAAGATTTTCTTTGGACATTGGCTGCTTTTTCACTCAGTTTAAGGTCCATACTTGTATCTGTCCATTTTCATAGGAATGTTGTTTTGTTTGTTTTCTGTTTGTTAAATCACCTAACACTGAACTATAAATCATTCAAGTATATTGGGTCACGTCCTGTATACACATACAACAAAAGTTGGTAATAAACCAATTTTAAATTTATCTTTAGACACTATGTTACTGGCAGCCTTTTACAAAAACACAATTTTTATTCATTTTTTTTAAGTGAATCTATGAAAAATGCAGCAATAACACAGTTTGAAAGATATAAAATAGTATTTTTGCATCAACAAAATCAGCTGAAAACAGCCACAATAACACGGTGGAGGCTATGTCATGGTTTGGTGCTACATTTCAGCCAGTAGTGTTGGGGATCTTATCAAATTTAAGCAATTATAAATGCTGAAAAGTTACATCGGACTTTATTCCACCATGCAGTGGCATCTGGAACCCATCTCACTGGCAGCTGTTTCGTTCTTTAACATGGCAATGATCCCAAATAAACTGCCAGTCATAGATTGGTCTCTCCAGAACCCGGTCCTCAAAATGATTGAAGCAGTGTGGCATCATCTTGAGAGAAAATGGAACAAAAATGCAGCCATCATCCAAAGAAGCGCTTTGAATGTCCATCAGGAAGCCTGGAGAACTAATCCTGAAGACTACTTAGAGAAATGACAAGAAAGCTGCCTAAGAGATTCCAGGCTGTGATCTGTCTGGAATTATAAGAAATTTGTTGCTGCTTAATATGCTGTATTTCTAATGTATGTTTACCCATGTTTCAGTAAATCATTGTGCCTATTTCCCATTTTCCTTGCAATATATAAAGTGGCTCCAGACTTTTGCACAGTAATTATGTATGTGTCTTTTTTGGGGTATAGACAAGCAGCTGGTGGAGCTGATCCATGTCAAAGCACTGGATGTTCTAAGAGGCCACGAGCAAAGCTCAATGAGATACCAGTCTGTTACTCTGTTTCTCAGAGGTATGTCTACAGTCTGCAGTGTGCAACTGTTTTAGCAGCGTGAATAACGGAGAAGAAAACTCATAGCTTTTTTTAGGAGGGGTGAAGGCAGTGGCAGAAGATGAAAAATATGCACTAGCATGCATTACAATACATCATGATCACACTTAATAATACCCAAGAGCAGAAACACAATCCATTACCGAACGTTTACATCAGAGTAGCCTAATCCTAAAACAGACGATACAAATCATAACACCAACAGTACTGAGTGTGACGGCTCCTTCGTGAAGGTCAGCACTGATCTGCTGGTTCAAACAGGACTTTGTGCACCTTGGCTTTTTGATTCAGAGAACAGCTCCGTAACAAAAACATATCTTCGCTATAAAACATCTGAACCACGCAGCAGAAAACCAAATAGCTTGTTATTTGAAAAGACTCTGCCCCCACTCTGTAAGGTGATTAATCCTTTTTCCTTGGTTTTCATTTGTAAACTGAAGCATTTAAAATCAAACTGCACTGCAGATTAATATCCTCAAAATGCAAGTTTATTGTTTTGTTTGGAAAATAAGATCTTAATCCATTACTCTTGAGAAATGTGGTTATAATGGCTTATATTTACAGTCAAATGTATTGAGGTTTGCCATTAATTTTCTCTGGCTTGTTAAACGAGGTTCGCTTTGAAACACAAACTTGGTGGGGGAGAGTTCAAATAAATAGATTTTAGTGCAGCCGGCTGAGCACGGTGCCTCATGGTTGGATATTAAGTGTTTCTGTCCCCTCGAATAACATTGTCCCGCCAGCACCCCTGAGAGCTTAGCAAATCTCTGCAGCAGGATTAACATATTCTGTTGACCCAGTCCTGTGGAGGAATTCAATACAGCGAGCTCCCGTTACTAAACATATATGTTAATAAGTGCAAAGAACACTCATTAGCTGGCTGTGCAGTTCGCACACAGTGAAATCTTTGTTCTGAAGTCCTCACTCTGTTTCTCTTGGCAGTGGCTTGTAGGTGGCATGCATGTTTCTTTAGTAATCACCGGGCAGCCGAGAACAACTCCTTTGAGTGTTAATGCTTTGTTTCCCCTACTCATGTAGACGAGCTGTGTAACTCCATGAGAATCGGGCGATATTACCGGGTGTTGGGCATTCCTGCACATGTGCACCAGTGGCCCAACATTACCTGGAGTGTGGAGGCAAATAGTGTCCAGCCGTGGGAACCAGTGTGTAAGCCTGTGAATTATCTCCCATTAAAATTACAGAATGAATAGCAGATATATTAAATTTGTCTTCATACAGTGAAGTCTCAGGTTTTATATTTTTTAATTGTAGTAAAAGACCATCTTTTACAACTCAACTTACAGGTGACTGTAAAGTCAGCGCCCGCTTCCAGGAGCTGTTGAAGGGAACGGCCTCGTCTCCATGGAGGTTCTCCGCAATTGTAGCTCACTGCTTTGGGTTGGACGTGGCTCCTCTAGGCTTGTACGACACTCTGAAGCTGAGCTTGCTGCTTAGCTTGGTGCAGACGAGAATAGATGAAAAGGACACGTTTCACAACTTGGATCTCCTTGTTGTCACCACTGACACGCTTATACTCGACAGGTAAACAAATTTAAATGATCTGAATCCTGAAACCTACTGCGTCCTAAACAGGGATGTATACTTAGAACAAAAAGTAAGGAAATTTTGTGTTTGATCAATTATGTCTGTGTTGTAACAATGATTCTTGGCGATAAATCTTACACTGTTGGAAAGCCTGTTTATTTCCCCTTAAATGGTGCCACGTTTGTAAGGAAATGCATTTGTGGGTTGTGCCCATAAAAACTTGCCAAATCTTATCTGCCAATGCCAAACAGCTTTTTCTGCTATTTACTCTTGTTTGGTCTCGTTTATTGGACTGGAGGATTGAAGTCTTAAGAAAGAAGACATAATGGCAATTTAACAATTTGTTAATTAACAAACCACGACCTCAGTAACATGTGGAAGGACCATGAACAGCCACAACAGCCCTGGCACCTCCTCCTCATGCTGGGCACGAGCTTGGTCACACACCATCACACAGCAGTGTGTAACCACATGCTTGCGTTATGAGTGCTCAAGTAGAATAGAAAAGTGCTATTTAAGAACCAGTCCATTTACCTAAATGGACCCACTAGGTACCACACTTGTGATCAAATCGTCCTCGTTATCCATCCATCATCTTATCCTTTTGTGCTAGATTGATGACATACAGCTTGAGTTTGGCCTATCGTGGGATCAGGCATCAGGCCACGGGGGAGATGTTCGCATGCCTGTCCCGGGATGAACATGGGGCAGGTACTGCTAACATCCATGCTGGTTCTGTCCTGCTAGCCACTGGGGGTGTTTGCCTGTTGGGAGATCTGAGCTATTACAGAAAGGACAAGTTGGATTCCATTAAGTCAGGTAACAGTGCTGCAATAACCTTAAAAGGATGTCAGCTATAAAAATCATGAATCTTTTTTAAACAAAATTTTTTCCAGTTATGGAGACCCGCACACTATCAGTGTTCATCCCTGGAAAGAAATATGGTGAGGATGCAGACCAGCAGCTTTCTTTTCCAGTCCAGTGTAGCTTCTGGGCCGCCACAGACTCCTCCCGTCGATCTGGGAGGGCAGACTGTGGCGCACTGGGAGCAGCAGTGAGTTCAGTTCCATCAAGTTATTGTTGTATGAATGTGCTTTACTGGGTCTAAGTTTAGATTTATGTTTGTAACTTATTTTGCCTATTACACAGTTTTTAAAAAAAGGCCCCTTTCCTTCAGCTTAGATGCTGTTTGTTGGTGCTACAGGCAAAACAGGAAATTGAGACAATTTAGTGCTCTTGAAGGAAGTGGCCTGCCCAGGCAATTATACTTCACAGCAGAACCCTTGAGAATAATCAGTGCTTTGTGTTGCTCTTTTTGTAGGCAAGGGGTAAATAATGAAATGTAACCATTAAAATAAAGGTTTATTGACAGCTTTCTTTACTGTGAGCAGGAGATGGGTGCTGTACCAGCTCAGTTGGCAGATGCCTTTGGCCTTGTCATTGAGTGTAGAGACAGGGTTGGAGAGCAGGCCCTGCTTGCCCAGACTGTCCACACCCTCCAGCATGCAGTACAGTCTGGAAAACCCCATGACCCACCCTGCTGGGAGTTTTCCACTGAAGACTATCAGGAGGTTAACAAACATGTTCTATTACTATTATATTATAAATTATGTTATATTGCTAATATACTATTATATTCTTCAGCTGGTGGCCCATGCACAACGTTTGCAAGTGGAGCTCAGCCCTGCAGCAGAGAAAATAATCCATGGTTACTACATGGCGAGCCGCAGAGTGCGATCACAGGGTCAGGGTGTCAACATGTCTGTGGCCTCTATCAAGCTGCTGTAAGTGCTTTAATGGCTTTTTACATTCAATCTCTGCTTTCTGCATATTAAACTGCAGAGGTCAAAGTCTGCTGTAATGTCAACTTCATCCACCAGGTGGTGCAAGCCCACTCTATTGCTGCTCGTAGATGACCATTTTTCATGCAACTTTGACAAATGTTTACAAATCTTTCCCACTGTGGTGACACGTTTTGTGTTCAGCTAAAATTATGAAAATAAATGTTCTCAGTGAGAAGGCCAAACAGGGCAGGCCACATTATACTGTCCATACACAGCCAGTCTTGATTTATCCATTTACATTTTAAATGTAACATTTTTATTGATTACTTGTCCTACAGTGTATTAGAAAGGTCTTACTGAATACAGAGGCAGACATTCACATTGTATATTCATTTTGTCACAGGATCTCTTTGGCTGAGGCCCATTGCAAGCTATGTCTCAGAACTCAAGTACTAGAGCAGGATGCTGTGATCGCTGTACTCCTTTGTGAAAGCTCAGTCTCACTCAAGCATGGTATTTATTTCATTTTTACACCTCCTCAAAACACTAAAAAGTAAATATTTAGCAATTTAATGACATTACTCGATGGTTCTGTTCATAAGCATGGCTCATTTTATTGATCAATATATAACACTCAAGATAATAAAGCATCAAACACCAATATAATATACAATATATTCAGGATTTTCTCTTCTTCATACAGGCGCCTCTGCTCTCATTATTCCACCCGATCCAGTGTTTCCTTGTGATCTGGGAGATGTAGATGGTTTGTGCAAGCGAGACGCTGCTCTGGATGAGCTCCATCAGCTTATCTTACGGTTCATCTACACCAACGCACCTGGAGCAGACACATACATTACAGAAGAGTGAAGCCTCTCTAGGTTGTTTAACAAAATGCAGGTAGGCAACACAAGATTAAACTCCTTTATTTTTACATTTCAAATCTGTACGCTGATCAAATACAACCAAACAAATAAATACGTGCTGAATGCAGATAAAAAGATGGATTACCCAAAATCTGAATCCAGTACATGTTTAAAAATATTGCATGCAAGATTAAATAACCAAAATACACTTAAGATATTTTTTCTTGCAGACAAATCCCCCCACCAATTGTGCATATCAAAAAAAGAAAAGAAAACAACTATCCATTTTTAAATTGTAAGCACGAAGGGGGGGGAAAAAAACTAAGCTCAATGTGGCATGTGCAGGTCTGAAAAACCAAAGTGACAGGGCTAGAACCTGTTACTTACCTTTCAATTGTGGCCACTCTGTGTACTCCCAGGTCATTCAAGTGTTTCCAAAACCTTGCACATCTAACAAATATACAGTATATAGTCAGTCAAATGAGAATAAATGATTTATGTGGGTTTAAAAGTAATTTTAAGTTCAGTTAGTCACATTCTCAGCAGCCCATTTTGGTCTGATGGGTAAACGGCGAAAAAGTGAACTCATCATTACAAGTTACATCAGCAGACATACCAGTGAAGTAAGCTGGCCATTTATGCCTCTTTTACACTAGTAACTACTCACCTCGACTCGACTCTGTTTCAGACGCTTTCCATTGCAATTGAGTCCTAAAATGTGCTTGCAGTCGTTATAGCAACGCATCTGAAAGTCCAGTAACGACATCTGTATGTGACAGAAACACCACAATGTTTGTTTCTATGAAGCCATTTCTGTCATTGCCAGGTTTCAAAAATGGAAGAAGTCACTTTCTTGACTTACTGAGTGACACTACTGACTGGCCAATTAGTGGTATTCTGTCTGTTGACGTCATATTTTTGGACTGGAAACCCGGCTGGGTAGGTACTAAAAATGTACCTGATCCCAGGTACTACCACGTAATGGAAACCCCTAAAATCCCAGTCTAGCCAAGGCGTGCCAAGTAGGTACTAGAGGAAAAGGGCTATTAGAATCCCAGCTCCTGAATACACCAGTCTACTACTGGCTTTACTTACCAGGAAAGGCATGAAATCACTGCCAGTCACTGTGTAGCTCCATTACTGCTGATGCTGTTTATCTGCAGAATTAACAATACACAGTGTAATTTTAGATACAGGTAATGTAGAAATAATAGGCTCAAAACTGAAGAATTTCAGAGGTCAACTGAAATCAGATTAACAAAAGAACAAAATTGCTAAATGGAAAGTAAATGCCAAGTTTGGCAAGATGAAATTTTCTGGCTATGTGTGAAACTATTACTGTATTAAATAAAAACTGGGGTAAACTATGTGACACAAAGGCTGCAGCTGGTAATTCAGTAGTCACAAATCTCACCACTTAATTGTCTGATGGGTAAACGGCGAAAGAAGTGAACTCATCACTATTCCAGCTGCAGCTATAGAATAGCTGCCGCAAAGCAAATTAATATAACTTGTTGTTTGGGAATCATTAACCACTGAATCAGTATGAGCAGACAAGATTTGCAACAATTACTGCAGTTACTCATTTTTCCATTTTACTGTTGTGAAACCACTAACCTGTCCTCAGGGAAAGGAGACAAAGGATTAGGCATCTCGTGCCTCTCCTGCAACCACAGCATGAGACCTGAAGCAAAATAAACCACTGACATGAACTTCCTGAAAATCTCTTCATACAAATCAAATATGAGGCTGTCTGATGTTATGCTGGCTATTCAGTTAGTCACAGTTTCACCATGTTATTGTCTGACGGGTAAACGGCAAAAATGTGATCTCATCACTATTCCAGCAGCTGGACTGAGCTACAGTTAAACCAAAACTTAAATATGGTCAAATATTTCAGCTCTCACCTTAAAGGGTCAACACAGTGAAGACATCAGGTTATTTGCAGCAGCATAGCATCTGAAATAAAATAAAATTAAAAAAAAGAGTTAGTTTAGTATGATCTTTTGGTTTTATTAAGGACCAGCCTAATAGTTCGCTCTAACTTTAAGTTTTTAAATCAAGTAGTTACTCCCTTTCAACAGAAATAACACCCCAACCACCTCTCAAGATCAGTGAAAGTCTGTCACTGCATCTTTTCCAAACCTTGCAACTAATTGCTCTCAGGAGTGATGGGATATTGATTTTCAGCTTGAATAAGTAAAATGTACTGAAAGAAAAGCCAATACAGCGAGAACAGATGACTGATCACCTGAAGGTCAAAGGTTGCAAAATAACACAGCCCAGGAGCATGGCTAACACCGCAAGTCTGAGAATGGGTTCAACAGCAGGTCACGACCTCTGCCATGACCTTATGTCTTCATTGGGGCCTTGATGACTTTCCCCAGTAAACTAATGAGAGGTGGTAATTCCCTGACCAGCAGCTCTTCTGGTGACCCCTTGACAAGATTAGACGTAGCGTTCAGTAAGATGCTGAATGACAGTGAGTCCAGAAAAATGATTTATTACTTTACTTCAGGGATGAGACCTGTCTATTATAACGAGACATGCACACCAATGAACAAAGGTGGCGAAGGAAGACAAATCCCCAATATTACATTTGAGGTGCAAATGCAAACTTTTTAAATATGCTATCACTTGCTTTTAGGCAACCAAGAAACCAGAACCAACCAGAAGTTTGTCTTTAAGCCCTTATACGACTCTTTAAACTTATAAAATTCCCCATCTTAATATCTAATACAAGTTCGCCATCGTTTCAGCTTCGTTTTTAGTTTACGCAGGCATACATCCACAGATCTGCAAAATAATACTTCACGCCACGTGTTTCTTGTGAGCCTAACGTGTTCACATTTGTAAACTGGAACCAATGAGATCGTGGGACCGGGAGACGAGAAATAAAAATGTCTGCCACATGAAACGATTGTATTTTATTACCAACACACTAACGTGTTTTTGTAAGGACAGAGTTGGTGCAATGCTCAAAATCAGGAGCCAGATTAGCTTTACTATACAAATGGAATGAAACACCTTTTAGTGTTTTAACTATGATGAGAAACAGTAAAGCGAAGGGAGGAAAGCTACGCTGTACTCCTTTCACCCACGTGGCTGAGTAGCTAGCTAGCTTCATGCTACCGACTAATGGCCTGTTTCAAGAGCAAATTCATATTAATCTTGAAAACACGCTGACTGATGGTCCATTTAAAGCTATGCAAACGTACACAAGCGTGTCTCTATTGCTTACCTACGTGTTGAATCGCGAAGAAGTTAAATGTTGAGAAGAGCTGAAACGCCGTACTGCCTTCTGCAGCCATCTCCAGGGAAAGAGGAAGAGTTTCCGGTCCGACCTCGTGATTCTACGCACCACGGCTGCGCAGTGCAGCATGCGAAGCGCACAGCGAAGCATTTTTTAAGCTTCTTTTTAAAATCTAAAGTGCTCTTATTTATGCACTGTATTGCATAAAGTTTTAATAACAATGACGATGGCCTGTAAAGACATATACATATGTGGTGATTTTTGTTCAGTTGTCGTCATTCTATATTCTGACCGATGGTCATTCTGGGCATGCGCTCACGTGTGTGTGTGTGTGTGTGTGTGTGTGTGTGTGTGTGGTGGGGGGGGGGGCATCCAAGAGGCAAATGGAATAATAAATAAATAAATAAGTAAACTAACAAACAAACATACTAATACCAGCGCTGTATTCAGTTAAAAATAGATCTGAGAGAGAAAAGAGACAAAGCAAGTGTGTGTGTGTGCACATCAAAACTTACATTAAATTTATTATTATTGGTAATTTTTCCATTTAATATAAGGTACTTTAGAGCTTTTAGTGAAGCTGTACAATCATGGCCACTTTTCGTTTTTTTTTCAGGAAGGTACGATGCTCTGAATTTGGAACTACTTCTATGTACTTGTATATGAACGTTCCTGTGTAATATGTCTGATTACTGAAGAAGGAACAGAAGGCCGAGCATAAAACAAATGAATAAAAGTGAATTTTAAAAAAACAAACAAACAAACACAAAAACAAACAAAGAGGGGTATGTAACTTGATGATCTGGACATGTGACAGCAAAAAAATCAAATTAAATCAAATTAAATAAATAAATAAATAAAAAATATATCATAATTTCTGTTTCTATGCTCTTCCTTTATTTAATCCGCACTAGCTAAATTAGGGAAATATCGTCATTTGTTTCATTGTAGCCTAAAGGGATTTACACATACCTTTATCAATATTTTTAAAATTACATCATGAAATCCGATTAATCAGTCTAACAGAGTCACCAATAAAGATATTTTGAGTGACGCAATTGGTATTATAACACTTATCATAACACTTTAATTCATAGTGAAGTATTAATATTTTAAATGTTAGTGATAAGAAAAATAATCAGAAATAAGAAAGCAGTCATCCCTTTTAAACTGTATGGATTGTAATTGTTTTTACTAACACTATAAATTATGCATTCATGTATCGTATTTTTTTATATTTTATGATAAAATAATACCAATTATTATTGTTTACATAGACCTTTTAGCCAGTCGGATTTCTAAAATCAGCTGCAAGACAAGTTAAAACGTTTCTGTATAGTCATCAGTGAAATTTGTGTTATCTCCAAATTCTTAATCGAGCACCACAGATGGATTTGATTAAAACCTACAGCCACACAATTACAGTGACTGTTCAGAGACCACAAAAACCACAATCACTGTCCAGCAAATGCCATCAGTAATAATAATAATAATAATAATAATAATAATAATAATAATAATAATTGGAACACCTTTAAAATGTTTTCTATCGTTCAAACCTTGGAGACATATCTTCTTTCATTGTCAAGTAATTTATTCACAAACACATTTACACCCATGCATGTAAAAAATAAGGAGGAACATGAGACTCGGAGCCTGCATTGTGGGCTCCCTGACAGACCACTTCACATGACAGATGTTAAGTTATTCACACATGCATTTAGTGCAAATGTCTCAGCTGAAAGTGCACACTCAAGCATGACGGGCTCGTTGCCCCGATGAGTCTCTGTAAATATACCTGGGACGTGTGTGGAGCTGCACAATGCAGGCAGGATTAGTCGAAATAACACACAGAAATATAATGTATGCTTTCTCAAAATTTATACAATAAAATTCACGTAATATATTAATTTACAAGGTCTTCCTAATTTGCGGTGCTTTAGTGGGAGCTGTTCTACAATCATGTGCCGCTTCGGAAGTAAAGCATGAACTCATGCACAAAACGAAGCTGTTCGGTACAAATGAATTAAGCCTATTTTACTGGGAGGTGGACGACGATGGGCCTTGATCCTCTGACTCTGAAGGACTTGAAGTGTTTAGGAATTGCCCGGTTGCTCCAACGTACAGCCTGGATCGCATTGGCCATTTCTGTAGGGGGAAAACAGAAACTAATAAATCGAAATATTTAAATTGGTAAAATAATTTCTAAAAGCAGAACTTGGTGGTGTGACAGGATTTTCTGCATCTATATGATAAAGGCTGTGCTAACTTCTTATATTTTAAAAAGTGAGAAATTTCTAACAGAATAAGATCACCAAAATAATTTTAGAATAAAACGATTAATGAAGAATTGAAAACAAAACTAGATCTCTAGTGATTAATGCTTATTAACACTGACCTTCACCGGGTGCAGGTAGCCTTCGCCTTTCAGTGAGTGTAACGCCTCTGTTTGTTTCGTGCCCTCTCCTTCCTCTGTGCCTTCTTCCTGCAGAGTTCGAGTCAGATGGGCAATATAGGTGGTGGCCAGTATCAGCACGTCGAGTTTGGACAGCTTGGTGTCCGGCGGCACTGACGGCAAAGTCCTTTGAAGCTCCAGGAAGGCGTTCCTCAGCGTCTGTACCCGGCTCCTCTCCCTCGCCGCATTCGCTGCTGCCGGGCGTCCTCTGCCGCCGATCCCGCCGCTCTGGAGCACTCTGGCCCGGTGGAGCTCCTGACGACGACCGTCTGGACTCGGGCTGGAGCTCGGGCTGGATCCTGGACTGTCATCGACCACTGCTCCGGAGCAATTACCGCTGTCCATTCGGAGCGTCTGTCTTCCAACCATCGGGGTGCACTTACTGACCTGGATGAAGAGGTTTTAGGTTAGCCTATACCTGCCCACTGTAGCTGCACATTTTATTTGAACTCTAGCTGTAACTTTCAGCCATTTTACAGACAAATTTGAATATTTAATTGAGTCCGCTGTTCTGTAGCAAATGTTCTAATTTGAACTTAAACATTTATACTTATCTATACTATTAAAGTTGCTGCCTTTTGCATTTATTTATATCCATAAGTTAAGTTCTGTGATTAAATGTCAAACTGTATGATGCTGCAAATAAAACAGGAAACACACTTCAAGTCTAAAAATCTTTCAGCATCAAAGAAAAACAAAACAACAACAACAAAAGAAACCTAATCCAAATAACTGACAGCTGTCTAGTTGCACTGACATAAATTTATGCTCAGAAGATTTCCAAACCAAGTCTTTCCCGGCATGAGAGCTTTATCTGTTCGGTAGTCTGATGTGGAGTTTACCTCTGGTACTTCTCAACGGCTCTGCCTCAAAAAACGACATGAAGGCAACCCAAAGAAGACGTCGTTAGGTCGGAGAATTTGCTCGCCAATGTAGAAGAGGTCCCTTTCAAAGTCCAGTGTATCCTTATAAAGTATGCAGGAACGCTGCGCCGCAGTCCCCGTGTACGCACATCCAACACTTCACCTGTGTGCGTAAGTCTCGGGAGCCCTTAATTTATTGGATACACAAAGCGGCGGACAAGTATTTCACTCCGACGTAATTAATCTTTCGACCCATAACACCCGCTCGCAGCGGAGAAAAGGCTGCTCTTTCCCCCTTCCCAAATTATTTCTGTCTGGGGGCAGCAGAGGCTCGTTTTCAAACGCCAGAGGCAGGGCTCTCTTTTGCTTCAACTCCGATATGTGCAGGCCGTATCCCACTCTAATTGGCTGCGAACTTGACACTGTATTTTCTTCTTAAGCCTATCACAAAAAAAAAGAAAGAAAAAAAAGTGGCATTGGGGAGAAGTTTGGTCACAATTACCTCAAATATAAGGTCAGAAACAAAAGGCTGGTCTACCAAAACACTATTTGCAATAGACCATGAAGCCAAACTGACAAGGGTAAGGTGATATGCAAAACATGTGACGAATTGCCAGAGTGTCTTGAATTGCAAACTCATTGGAACAGCTAATAAATAAACTCCAGCACTGCAATCAACAGGCAGGCGTTGAGGAAATTCTTGTGAGACTCATAAATTAATCACTCTGATTTTCAGGGCTCCAAACAGAGATGTCGGCAAATTAATGAAAGGAATTATTCATAATATGTGTATCCTCAGAGTGTTCTTAATAAACATTGTTTTTGTAAGGATGGGGTAACAGTATTGCTTCGGGCCACTAATTATAAGGAGAAGTAAGGGAAGGTTAAGTAAGCTTGTTTCCCTAATTATCCCGCATCTTTCAGGGTTACGCACCCACGTGGCTCCCCAAAAACTCAAAGTAACGACGATGAGACCAAATACGTCCGCGTCGCGGCTTTATATGTTATAAAAGAGGACGGAATCATTTATCACGGCTGTTTAAATAGAAGCACACGCTGTTAGTTTTGGATAATGTAAAGACTTGTAATAATAAAGCAGAGCGATCATTTAGATTGTGCCACTCTGCATCTCTATGTTCACTTATTTGCTGACATGCATTTAGAAGAAAAATGACATCACAGGAAATGCATTGCAACTAGCAGTTTGGGTTTGGACAAATTATTTAAATCATCAG
>NW_024582362.1:3069732-3089402 GCF_018398535.1 Haplochromis burtoni
CACACACACACACAAAGCAATTATCAATAAAACAGCTGTAAAAAACATTAGATAAATGTCTTTATTTTCCCCCACAATGGTTATTAATTTTAGTTACTTATTATTTCAATATAATGAAATCACTTTAGAATATGCTGTAAAAACATGCCATAGGTGAAGGAAGCTGCAGTGACTCTGAGTTGCCTGCAGTTTTGCAGATATAATAATCAAGATGGATAAACAAGGCACAAGCACGGTTAGTCGTAGCTGAAGATTTTGGTGCATTTTTAGGTTTGTCTTAAAGCAACCACATGACTGCAGGCAGCTGATGAGACAGCTAAAAGATCAAGGCTATTTACAGGAACTGGAATTTTTCTGCCCTGGAAGATAAGAGAGAGAGAGAGAAAAAAAAATCAAATGCTGACAAATAAATATTATCTCTATAATCGTTTTATGGCTAAACTGAAATGTCTTTAATCTTATGTAAAATCAGTAAAACTGATGGTTCCTTTCAGGTTTTCAAGAAAAAAAGATAGGAAGGAGAATGAAGCAAAACTAACTGACTCTTACAATAAAATATGAATTTCTCTAGCAATGTTCACTTTTTTTGGAGGCAGGGGGGGACTTTAAGAATTGGGGTCAGCCTACCATCAGCAGTTATTACTTATGATTTGGATTCAGTCTGCAGTTAAATAATTTAGTAAGTCATGACATAGGTGTGCCAAATGTAGGCTTTTTTAAACTGTGATACTGGACCTGAGAGACTGCTGTGGCTTCCACCTCTGCATGTTAGCGTGGCTGTGACCAGGCTGCAGATCCTGACCCATGTTAAATTCATCTGAAATATAAACAAAGCCAAGTACTGCTACTACTACTGAAATTTGCATGGGTGTGAAGTCACCCAGCGGCCTTATGAACTTATGTAAAACTCAATTCAGACTTTTTTGTGATTTTCACATTAATCTAAAAACTGATAGTATGGTTTTCCAGTATTGTTATACATATTAGCAGATCCACAGTAGCCTTACTAAAGCAAAGAAGTGACTTAATGGACCATGCAAAGACGAAAGGGAGAATTAAATAGCAAAAACAGGAGGGAAAAATGACTGTAAACAAGGTTGGTGGATTTTTTAAAAAAATGTACAAATAAAGTAACTTACTTGTTAGAGAATAAGGGATGAGTGCTCCAGACATCATGCTTATTATTTTTTTTCTTCTTGGCCTCCCTGGATGCTTTCCAGTTAATAAGAAACTCTCTGGTTAAGTCATTAATCTCCCTTCCATCAAGAGCCTCTATAAGAAATGTTTTAACCAAACAAACATTGAAAATAAAAACATAAAATGAACTATTGTGAATGTTTTGATTTTATCCTTAAGAGTGTTTCCTAAATTTAAGTCACAGCAAAATAATGAAAGCGTATTTTCAAATTAGAAGTGAACTGAGCAAACAAATGATTATTATTTTACCGAGGCTTGTGCACACGGTTATCAGGCGGTCTCTGTACTTTGGTTTTTTACACACAGGATTTCCACTCAAATCCATTAGAAACAGCTGAGGCCAGTGGCTGAACACATCTTCTAGCTCCTGAAAATAAACACAGAGCAGGAAATCTGCTATAATCTGTTGTGTCTGAATCCCTAATTATTCTACTGGAAACACTGTGTCTCTAAGGTTATTGTCTACACATCAAACAATAGCCCAGTTTGTTTAAAACAAATATAATGCAATCTTATGATTGCTATACAGATGATCATAGGGAAAAAAAGAAAGGTGTGAGTGAATGGTAATATGAAGTATAAGGGCCAATAGAAAGTGCATAAACAACACATCAGTCTGTTTTAATAAACAGTGTCGCCGGTGTCATGTAACTACAAGTTTTCTCCTGGGGCAGTGTGAGGCTGGCTCCTCCAGCGAGTAGCCTGCAGTTGTATGTTTATCTAAAGGCACATTAATCCAAGCCTGGAAATATGAATACTCTCTGGACACGCTCTGATTGTTCATTGCCTTCCTGTCTTGGCCAAAGCGCTTCCACTTTTCCAGCTTGAGCCGCAATCAGTTCAGAGGGGGACCCCTGAGCACCACGCGCTCCCAGGCTTTGATAAATGATCGTGTCAGGGCCGTCACTCAGAAGGCCCTCACTGAAGAGGAGCCCAGCGCCAAATTGCCCCCCACGCGGGGGCGTGGAGAACAGCAGAGGCTGAATGCTCACTGAGCTTGGCTGGCTCTCTCACTTCCACTAATGATGGGCCAGTTATGAACCTGTATTTGACCAGAGCTTCGATTCCCCCTGTCCTCTCTGCCCCGCGCACAGCTAACTGCCTCAGAAGATGCTCCCCATTTGTCACCCGGGCTGACTGCCTGTCATAATCTATTTTAAAAATCCATAATGTTTCCTCTGGACTCTGACCAAATGGTGCAGAAGAAAAAATTGATCCTTTGGAGGGCTGTCTTTGCGCAATCGATAGTGGCAGACGGGTTGTATAAATTATAGGAGACATCTGCTAAAAAAAATGACACGTGTACAACAATTACCTGCATCAACGATCTCCAAAGAAAGTCCCCTGTTTTAAGAAGGTAGTAAAGTCAACTACAAAGTGCTTTCATTGCGTCATCCTGCTATTAAATGCCAATAAGAAGCAAGAATTACACCCTTTCAAATAAAGCCATCAACTTTTTCAGTTAACAGATAAGTTTAAACAGAGATATCATTGCCATCATAGCGTCAGGGAGTCTAATAAATCTCATAAAGTGATACAGCCGGGGTTTGCGACATCAAATAGACGATTCCAAGGCAGAGAGGAAAAATCAACCTTCCAAGGAACGGGAGAAACTTGTGCTTGTTTGAAGCTGTCAGCGAGAAAATTCTCGGGGGAATGGTTCGCTGATTTGTTGAATAATTCTGACCCTGTGCGAGTCGTGGAGACTGGGAAGCTCTGGCGGGATTTGCAGGATTTAGTTCCTTACAACCCCGCTATCCATATCATTTCACACATCAGTGCAGAAAGCCATGGAACAATGTTAATGCTGACCTGATCAGGCATGCATAGTTGCTGTGAAGGGGTAGTATTTACTTTGACTTCACGTGCACTCACTTTCTAATTGAGTCACACTGCAGCAGGAGCCTTGAATGACATCAAGTAAGTCCTGAAAACGTATATTTACCTCAATACTGCACAGCTTATTGTCTGCAGCAGAAAAATGCTGGAGCTCCTTTAGCACCGCCAGGTCTCTGATATCATCGATGTTGTTGTTATTAATATTCAGGACACACAGAGATTCCTGAACAAAGAATTTACAGAATTCATATTAATGTAAAGAAAATAGTTCATGTTACAGTCAGTACAATGACAGACTACTACAAACAGATCCTGGACTATAACGTATATATGAAACATATTTTTTATGGTCAAATCAACTTGATATTAAACTACAGGTATTCAAATATGCAACGCAACTTCCAAAGAAAAGACAAAAATCATTTGCACCCACCCAAGGAAAATATCTGCAATACCATATATCAGAGCTTAAAGGAAGCAGTACTAGTTGGTCCAAACTACATTTACTTTTATCTCTATTCGCTTGTAAGCACTCTTAAGCATGTGGATATGTTGTCTTTACATATATATATATATGTGTGTGGTGCAGTTGCAAAATGTTCACCCTGGTTAGAAGTTTCACAATGGCTCATTTATAAAACGCTGGAACTCTTTAAATTTGCACAGCAATTTCTTTAATTTATCTAAACAAACAAGAAGCTGAGACTTCTGGTGTGTTTATCCATAGCATGGGCAGTAAACGAAGCAAACAGACTCAACTGATTTGTCAGACCAGAGGGAGCAACAGAGATCTCTTTGACATCATCAAACCCTGCACAATATTGCTCTTACACGGATCAGGGGAAATCTCAGATCTCTCTTTCACTGGATGTGATAACCTACACATGGGTTGACAGCTCACACACATCTTTGTGCATGAAAAGGGAATGTCAGACCTTCGTCTGGTCTTTCGATAGCTTAAAAACGTATAATGAATCAACCAAGGATAACTTAAGTTATTTGGAAGTGTGGGAGATGTTTTGTTCTGATACTATTAGTGAGCCGAACAGAGTAAAAATAGGTCATACAGCGAGGGAGTCGAGAGTCCTGGGGTCAAAGAGCAACTTTTCCCCCGGTGTCAGTCTTTGATTCTCCACATGAAGCTCTTTGAGCTGATGGAGCTGCTCTAAGCCCTCCACCACAGCAATTCTGTTCCCCCCGAGATACCTGCAGAGCAGCGAAAATAACATACATGTTCAAACACACACCTCCCACTTCATATATTTATCACCAATCAGTTGAACTTTACTCACAATTTAGAGAGGTTCTGCAGATTGTGCAGATTATCTATATGGGTTATGCTGTTGTTCTGCATATAGAGATGCGTGAGGTTGGAGGCAAAGCTGAGGTTGCCAATGTAAGTGATGTTATTATCATACAGGTAAAGAACGGTGAGGTTTGTACACATTGAAAGATCTCCCTTGAAAATCAAGAAAATTAGGCATTAAAATTAGTAAATTGAAAAAACAGAATTAAAGAAGTGTTAAAGATGCTGGTTACTTACAATATCTTCAATATTCTTGTTAGAAAAGTGGAGGTGGGTGAGTGTCTTGAGGTACTCTGGGAAGGAGAGGCCCCTTTTCTTTTTGAAGTGCTTTCTAGACTTAGCAATCAGATCTACGGTCAGATGTACCATGTTGGCTTGTCACAATCTCGGCTTCAGAGAGGATCCCTTTCAGCTTCAGCCAAGCATTCAGCCCACAGCAGTGACTATGGGTTGGCGGTGTCTAAAACATACAAATATTTCCTCTGAATATTTCAATGGTCTAAAACCTAATCACGTCATGGTTTGAAATAACTAATGGAAAATTATATGATTTTAGGTGACCGCTGTGTTTTTATATAAGGCTTGTGTACTAAAATGACCTGACCGTGAGGTATACAATTATACTTTTTGAGTTTAATTTCCTCAGGTATTAAGCTTAGGTTGTATTAAGTATACAACTGTGTACGCGTGTAGTTAAAAGATAGTGTTGGGGAGAGGAGAGCAGAGTGATGTGACAGCAGGTCTCATCCACGCTTGATCTCAAGGCTTCAGGTCGGTGGTGTAAGGAAAACTAGACACTGATCGATAACTGAACTCAAACACTCCTGGGCCTGGGGTTTTCAGGGACGGCGGTTTGTCACTGTCAAAGAAAATCCACGCTTATAGCAGTGCATACGGGCAGGGAGTAACATACTGAAGTGGATAAACTCCAAAGCAACAGTGAAAGGAAGGAATCGGGTCCTTTTTATCTTGTGTAGCTTCGCTAGCACAACAAATATAGCCCCAATATTAGCCTCTTAACTACATCTAACACGAAGTTCTACGTTTCCGCTAAATATTCTTCAGGTGTAAAAATCAAATATATAAATAGTTAACTGCATTCTCCTACCTTTCAACGCCGGCAAGGGGGTTTAAAACGTATGTTATAGCTACACAGTTTTCAAGCGTGTTGGGCTTTTTTGTTTGAGATCGTGAACATGGTTTCTATGGAAACAACGGAAGTAGCGTCCGCGAGACACAACAGAATTCCACGGGTCACTGAAATTGGCGCAACACCAGCGAAGCGGAAGTAGGCTATTAAGTAGCTAACTGGGGGACTAGTGTACTGAAAAGTCCCGAACAGCTAACATGATAGTAAAACTTCCAGATTGAAAAAAGCTTTTTTATGTTTTTATTTTAGGGGAAAGTCGGTAAACTTTAAATTTTGTCATGACCTGAGTTTCCTTTGAAGGAGTGACTTGCCTCTGCTTATGCAGCAGCCCTTGGTGGGGAGGAAGCGGGATCAATCATTCTCACAGCAAAACTGCTCTTTCCATCTCCTGATTAGTGTGGTCATTAGATCTATGCCGCCTATTGGACAACAGCAGGCTTTTAACTATCTGTCAAAGCAGTGCCATATACATTAAAAACGCTTCTTAAATCATTTTATTTTACGATGTTTCTTTTTCACAGTCATGCAAGCAGAAACCTTTTTGTACTAACGGGAACATACTTCAGAATTAGAAATCTGTTGAAAAGGATCGTTTAATTTTTTTTGGCTGCCCACAATTTGACTTGATTAGAATTTACATAAATGTTCTTATTGCAGCTTTAGTCATGCATACAAATGTCCATCTGGTGATAATCACAATATTTACATATCCAACAAGTTCAACATGTTTCTTAAATCATGAAAGACCAAACATTAGGTTAATCTATTTTAGAAGTGCATACTTTAAATACCACCTCAGCACTGACAGTCAGACATGTAATACATTTAAATATTTGGCGAAAATACAAACTAGTCAGTAGACTGAGTGCAAAAACCTTACTCAATGATTTCATATTCCTAAACTTCATGAAATCTAATCTAATAAGTTCCATCTTCGTAAACCAGTACACCAAAAGTTCTCAGTTTTAAGACACGGGTTAAATCATGGTTAAGTAAAATCATTATAGCAAGTGGTGCCAAAGCTCATGCTTATGAGAAAAAACAGGCACCTCCACTCTCCCACTGGGATTCTCTCCTCTGCAATACATGACATCAAAAATATACATGTAGCCATTACAATACCATAGAAAAAGACATCACACAACCTCAGGCCAAAGGAACAGGAAAAAAAAAGGGAAAAGAAAGAAAGGCAGACTCGGCGAGTGTCTGCTTCGATGGAGAGCAGGCGCGTCGGGTGAATGGACCCCAGTGTGCACGGCTTCTGTTTCTGCCCTGCATCACTGCCACACCACAACCTGACAAGCTGGCCGCTCTGCCACAGCGTACCACCGAGGGCCAAACTGTGCTGGGAGCAACTCCGCAGAGACATCTCACGCATGGCAGTCGATTCCCGCTGAGCCTAAGCAGAAGCTGTAGTTTGTTGTTCCATTATGTAATGCTATGACAGGCTACACCACTTGAATGACTGACTGGTGCTAGGTTAGACTGAGCGTTAAATGTGACCACACCAATGTGTTATTTAAATGTGCTGAATCAGGGCTATGTGTGAAAAGATGCCGCCGTGCCTTGGGCATTGAGAATATAATATTATGCATTAAAGAGTAAACATTTGGACAGCAGTGTACATCTAATCCACCTTCCACTGAAACCGATCACTGTCCCAGCTACACTTTGCCTTATATAAAACAAAGAAACAAAAAAAAAAACAAAAAACACAAAATGCTGCTTTTTTTAAGTTTTATTTTTTGCACGTGTCTTCTAATTCTTACCTACATGAAGGAAAAATGAATAGAAAAGCACTCCCAAGAGAAATAACAGATGATGCTACTCTTAGCAGTTAAACATACACCATGAATCAGTAAGCACCGGGCATGCACAAGAACACATTTCCAGGTGTAATTCAAATGGCCTTGTGGCTGAGGTTTAATTGCCAGACGTGTTGATTTGATTGAAGAGTTTGTCCTTAATGACTTGAGACATCAGACCATGAATCGCTTCTATGGTTGTCTTGCAGCTAAAATAAACCACAGAGAGAAATGAAGATCAGCATTTAATCCAGGGGGAAAAAAAGAAAAGAAAAAAAGATGCAGCATAAAGGGATATGACATTTAAAGTGGTGTCAGCAGACTTTTTAAAGGTAACGTTGCTGTTTGCAGACATTCGTAGTGGGTGTATGTATCAGATATCACTGAAACTAAAGCTACTTTCGGCTGCACTCGTATTCACGAGGGGTCGCCACAGCAGGTAGCTCGCCGTGTGTGATTTGGCCTTCCTGTGTCTTATCCTGAAACCGGGGATGTTTAGCTTGACAGCTGAAGGTTTAAACCACTACATTATAGAGCCACTAAAAGATGAAACTGAAACCACTATCAACATTATTTGCCCTGATGAAACCCGTTTTTTAAATTCATGTGGATATAGTACAAGTGTAGCATTTACTTCATTGTTTAGTTTAAATATTTAATAATAAAAAAGTGAAAAAAAAAGGTTTTTCAGCAGAAGTTTGTTTTTAAAAAATACTTATTCTAACATATTCTGTGTATTCAAATTACGTATTTAAACAGTTATAACCTATTATTGTAATGTGCATAACAAATTCATAATATAGTAACGTGTTACTTAGACTCTATATGTCATTCCTAATATGCCTCTATGTTGTCAATACAAACAATTGCTGAAAGAAACTGTTTTAAATCTCTCTATATAGCATCATTATCACCTTCAGATCAATCTATTGACCCTGAAGGAGAGGTCAGAGGTCAAATATGACATGATATTTTAAATCCTTATATGGTGCTTTTTATACCACACTTGTAAGAATCATAGCTTCTAAGTTATAAGGCTTTTTGTCAATTTTCAGGCAATAAATCTTTAAGTTGACCTTGAAGGCCTGAGTGAATGTAAGGCAAATCTTAATGGATTGTTAACATGATGCCACCTTACACCCCAACAAAGTTTATCTAAATGAATTCAAACATTTTGAAGCTGTTTGCACACAGAAAGAATGACACACGAAAATGCTCCCAAAAACATGACCACCTTGGCGGAGTTCATAAAGACATTACTGAGCTGGATTCTATTAGAAACTATATCAAGAAATTTGAAATAGCCAAATGGGGTCAGTTTGCATAATAACTGATTAAAAAGTATCTTAAAGCACTGAATTATTACTGCTAAGCAACACTGGTCTGATTAAGAAACAAATTTTAGATTAATTTAGCAACAAACACAAAAATAAACTACTGTCCTTAACACCTAATCAATGCCAGATTTAAAAAAGACTGACATTTAATTTGAGGATGTGATAAAAATACTGCTCGAAATAAAAGAAAACAAGCCAGTTATAAGGTCAGTGGAAAAAATAATATATATCACACAAGTAGAAAATATGATTACATAATTGAAAGCAACACCACTGACCACTTTATTCATCTAGTGGGATATTATTTATACATTTACAGTCATATTATATCATACTTGAGTTACAGTGCCCAAAATAAATTAAGCTGACATTTAATTTTACTAAAGCATTCTATCGAAAATAAAACCCACCTGTCTCGTGTTGCTTTGGCCAGTTTGTCCTCAGACTTTCTGTCGTGTGTGTCTAATCCGAGCATGAAGCAGCCTCTGCCCAGCTGGGCCTCCGACTGCTCCAGCTTCTCTGACAGGTCGAACACCTGGCCCGTGGTGTAGTCCGAGTTCTGACCATGCAACACACAAACACACAGAAACTGACTCATGCACAATTTGCCACTAAAAGCTTGATAACAGATTTTCCTTTTTTTTTCTTCTTTTTTTGCAGAATGGCAACAAATATGTCTAAAAAGCCAGAGGAACACTTTATGGGTTGTGGTGAATGAAAAGAAGTCAGTGAAAGGTTTGCTTAAGGTGAGGCCGTGTTTATGGTAGAAAAGGTAATTAAAACACAATGACAAGGGAGGCCCCTGGCTGGGGTGACAGTGTAGCAACTGACAAAGCCCGTCACCCATAAAGCAGCCCGTTCTTGACATCTAGTCAATTCATCTTCATCCAAAACGCCAAAAAACCAACTGTTTGGACAAGCCTGATGCCTATTTAGACTGTTTAGTCAAGCTCAGGACAGAGTTCCTGCATCCACAATGCAAATTTACATGAGGGGCGAACGAACAGCAAGGGGGAAAAGGAGCATCATGGAGTCGGCTCTAGCTTTAATACTTATCTCCATTGTGAAAAAAAGTTCATGTACAGCTTATTACTAAAATCAACAAACACGGACGCTTAGCTAATAAGCAGCAATAAATCATGACATCACAAGCTGGTGACCACATGTCTAAATGAGTTATAGAGTAATAATTAACCATAAATCAAAATGTCAAACAAATAGCAAACATTTTGATTTTTGAAATGCCCTACATACCGTGAGGAGACTTGAAGAACTTAAGGTATTAACCCAATATTTATTCCAAAGGAGTTCCAGGAGCTTTCTATCGAGGGAGGACTTAAAGTAAGTAACCTCCAAGGCGTAATACCTAAAAAGGAGAGCGACAGAGAAAAAAGAAGCGCATATGCAAGTACTGAAAATAAAGTAAACAATGAAAAATGTGTGATACGGTACATGCTACACAAGTATTTGATCCGGTACAATACTGTAGCAAATATAAATACTCACTGTTTACAGTGTACACCAAAGTCTTCAATCTTGTTCAGGGGGATAGTCTGATATTCTGAGGGTCCCTCATCAGGGGGTTTGTAACCCTAAAAATCCAAAAAGGAAATACTAAGTAGTTACTACAGTAATAAGGAATTAAGAATACAGAGTGACTGAAAAAAAATTATAAATATATTCTTAACAAATACACGACAATAAAATCAGTATATAAAAACGTCTCAAATAATCAAATACAGCTATGCACAAGAAGAATGAAAAAACAGATATTTTGTGATTTTACTAAAGACCAAAGAGGACTGCTGCTAAAGTCTTTGCTTTACCTTCGGGTAGGTTCTGAAGGCACCGAGGTTGACTTTCCCTGCAGAAATAGTCCGAGTGGGATCAATCTATAGGAAGCAAGATACAGTAGAACAGGAAAACAGAGTCAGGGGTCACACAAACCTCTAGGGACTACTCAAATGTGGCCACCAGGAGCCTTTTTACTGGGGCTGTCAGTGTGCTGAAAATACACACTTAATTACACGACGCCCCTGGCATTTAAGCGCCGCTAAACCAAATGAAGTGTAAATAGCAAATGTGGTTGTAATAGCAAAATATTCATCAGTACTACATGCAAATCTACAACTCATCCATCAGTAATCTTCCCCCCTTCTCAGTTACACCCACATTAATGGGATGTGGGATATGGGATAAGCTCCATTTGAAAAGTGGGAAAATAGAAGTCACAGTTAAAAAAAAACAAAAAGCCATTAGCTTCAAAATAAAACTGGTTACTATTTCCCATCTTACCACAACAGCCACAAAAGGCTCCTGAAACTGTTGGTTGAGCATCTGGGTGCTGACATCTATGCCGGAGAGCCAGCATCCATAGCCTGGATGACTGTGGTACCAGCCTATCGCATTCTCCAGCCGGCCAACCTTAGGAATTGTAGATAATATAAAATCATATCTTCTTTAGGGCAGTGTAAGATGTCAGTAACATGATTGTATTTGACACAGTTTGCAGTTTTTATCCTTATCTAAAGTAGCATTTTCCTATCTTTCCTTTTTCTTTTAAGAAAAAATGTCTCCACATTCGTGTAGTCACTTGAATTCATTAGAGTATTGGATAGTGTATGTTAAACAGGGACTGGAGAAACCTCATAACATAGTACAATTTACACAAAACTTTACAATTATTCCTAGATAATATAAAAGAGTGCAAATCATATTAACCTTATAATATATTTATACTGTATTCCTGCTTCTTGGGTTGCAACATTAACTACAATAAAGTGCTTGAAAATAGGTTAGAGGTAAGTAATCGTATACTCAGCATGGGAAAAGGCAGACAAATGTGGTTATATATGGTTATCAGAATATTAATACTATCAAAAGACAGTAATGCTTCAAATAATCCCTTTATAGTTTGTAAAAATCTTATTGATATTAAGTTAAAGATTTTTCTAAAGCAGCTGAAACACTCTTCCTTAAGTAAAAAAAAAAATGGTTGTAAGCCAGTGACATTCACAGAAAGTATTAAGTTAATGTCTCAGATGAAATCAAGTCTGATTTTATTTAGGCTATAGTTCGGTTCCTTCTTTCTAAGTCATAATTCAAACACGATGCTCTTTATGTGCGTGGAAGTCAATGTCCCACCTGTTTGGCATTTTCAATATAGGCAGCCATGTATTCATAGGCTGCCGCCTGGGCGTTAACTCTGGTCTCTGTGCCCTCCACGGGCAAAGCAAAGCTGTCCATGATGATCATGGTTTCACCGTCCACCTTTCCCAGCATGAGGCCCATCACCTCCAGGTTTCCTCCAGATCTGGCATGCATTACCATCTTCAACAGGGCCAAAGCTGAGATTTTGCAGTACTTGAAGTAGTGGTGACTAAAAGGTGAACAATGACAAATGTATTTGTATTGATGTTAGATAATATTAAGCAGTGCGTATATTGTAGATACACATCCAGTTTGCTGTACTGCTACTAACATAAAGACCGGTTTGCTAGTTTGTAGCTAAGCTACCACTAATGTTCCAACAATAAACTACCAACGAACACCATTTAATACGAATACGGCAGCTCAGCAATCACCTAAATACTTAGACAGAAACCTAAATACCACAATGTTGTTTTGCACCCACTCTTTCGTCCATGGCTTCGCAGCGAGGATTTCTTGTTGTTGCTTTTTGTCATATTTGTAAATTTCATCAATGCTCTGAACTTCCTGCATGCTGTTAGACAGCTCCCATGTTTTCTGAGCCGTATTGCTCCCCGCCATGTTAATAATGTATCCAAGCAAAACCCGAGCCGTAAAAAACCCCGATTTTTTTCTTTAAATAAGGGAAGAAGTGCTGTATTTCTCCCCCAAAGATTTTGATATCGTTTTAGGAGCTGATAGCCACTCGCTCAAGGAGCCATGACAGTGAGCGATACCAACGCAACAAAGTGAAATCGACGGGGACGTTCGTTTTCATATTACACATATTTACCACTGATGTGTTTATTTGTTATATGCCATCTCTTAACACTACAACGCAATGATATATGGTGATATTGCATTCATTAATCATATTTGTATCTTATTTATTACTCTTATTAGAATATATTTACCCCTGTGACGCAAGCCATGGTTTAGTCCTGCGACGACGTCAAACTAACTTCTGGGGACGCACTGACATCTAGCGGCGCTTTTTAGAAAGGTACCTACATCTATTTGTCAGGGCTTTTTTCTTAGAGCCTCGGCACTGTACTGGGAGCTGAAGTATATAATGAGTCAATAAAACTGAAGCTAGTATTCAATAATTAGGCAATACTATTCTGGAGGAAGGCCGTAGCTAGTAAGTTAAAGGGCTATTAATTAGCCTAAAGGGCTGCTGGTTAAGGCTAGATGGTATCATTTTTAGACAACAGCAGTATGTTAAGTTTATTAACATGTTGTTAATAAACTTTGCCTGGTTTTATGTTGTTTAAAGACGATTAAAAAGAAACAGAAAATTCAGATCCTAGTGTTAAATATTGCAGAGTTATTAAAGACTTAACATTTGGACTATATTAGACATATTTTTCTAGAATGTTTGTGTTAGATGTGTTTGCTAGCCTCTCCCAGGAGAAGGTTTGTGTCATGGTTGCCCATGGCAACGGAATGACGCTTTGGGCTCGCTGTGAAAGATCGGTCGGATAGGTTTGAGCTGTGTGTGGAAATTTAAGAATTATTGATATATATCGTGTTATTTGGTCTTGTTATTTGTCTAGCCAGAGTTACATCCGAGCTTTAAAATAGACGCGCATGTTCATATACCCCATTATGGGGTATATAAACATTAAGTCAAGTGTTTGCCTTATTGGGTGTATTGTGTATCACGATTGGACGTTTTTTTTGAGAAGCATGAAGAAAAAACTCCCCGCCATATGTGATCAAGGACTTGCGAAGCAACGTTTATAGGTGTAAACTAATCAACCGGTGAGTAAAAACAAACAAACAAGCAAACAAACAAACAAAGGAATTCTTTTAATCACATGTTGCTTTTTAATAAACAAATCGGTGTTTCAGCGAGTTTTTCTCCACAGTCAGGGTCAGATGGTGCAAATTACACAATGCTGTAAATATGACTTCAGCAGCAGCTCTAGGAGTAAACCCCAATCCCGACAGAGGTACTGTACAAGGCTGTAGTAGTGAATTGGCTGCATTATTTAAGCCTGTAGTGTTTAGTGAATAGTTTCCTGTTTTTATTGTACAGTCTACTCTATATATGCCGTATTTCCCAGGTATTGGCTTAAGCCATCTGCTGGGTACCGAGTATGAAAGGAAGAAGCAGAAACTTCAGCGGGAGCTCCAGCTGGACTACAGAAACTATATATCCAGGGTGTGACGACGCAAAATAAATAAATAAATAAACAAATAAATAACTTAATAAATAAATAAAATAAAAATCTGAACATGTATAGATAAAATAATATATAGTTCATTTAGCCAAAACAATAGGAATTTACTGTTACATCAGGCATATAATTATATATAACCTATAAGAAAAGGTCTTAAATAAATCAGAATAGCTTATTAAAATAAAATTTAAAAAACATGCCAAGACAAACTGGCTTAGTGAGGTAAAAGATGCACAATTAAAAAAAAACAAAAAAAAAAAACAAGCAATCTCAATATAAAAAAAGAGAAATAAACAACAGAGCACCACACAAAGGCATTAGAGTATAAACCTTTTACTGAGTTGTTTTCATTCACTGTTGTAATAAATTGTTAAATAGTAGACTAAACATTATATGAAAAATAATTAATCTAAAGTCAGAACATCAAGTTAAATAAAACTGGAAATCTTTGCTTTATGTAAGTGCCACCGAAGTGAAAATTTGTAGCTCACTGTAGAAGGAAAAGCACAATGAATCACAGTCACAATGAAATTTCAACAGCTGATTACTTATATTAAGATAATAATTTTATGTATTGCAAGTTTTTTGAAGCTTATGCTGAATTATTTAAAAAAAAAATTGGTGTCCGATTAACATAGATTAAATATGTGCTAATTTGCATACATATCCAATTGACAGAATGGAATAAAACACCTAAATGTGCATTTTAGACATTTCCTTTTTATTAGTGTTACATTTAAGACTTAATAAATCTTAAATCCTAATCTTAAAATTGTCTGGAACACGGGAACTTTTTATCTGGAATGACATATCAGAAATCGTTATGAAAATACATTCACCAGCCACTTTATTAGGTATACCTTCCTAATGCCACATTAGAACCATTTTGGCAATCTAAATGGCATAGATTGAACAAGATTTTGCCTTATGACATGGTGGAGTGTTTTCCTGCTGAAATCAGCTATCGGACGATGGATACTCATGGTCATACAACGATGGCCATGGTCAGCAACAATACTCACGTAGGCTGTATACGTAGTATCATCAGTTGGTACTAAAGGGCCCAAAGTCTGCCAAGAAAACATCCCACACACCATTACACCACCACTATCTGCTTTAGCTTATCTACTTCAAGGTTCACATGGTCTTCTGCATACCTTGGTTGTAACAAAGGGTTATTTGAGTTACTGTTTGCTTCCTATCAGTTTGAAGCAATCATTTCTATTCTTCCCTTATCTCACCTCTGGCATCAACAAGACATGTTCACCCAGAGAACTACTGCTCCCTGGATTCAGACTGACCCAGTAGATCAGCAGTTTCTGAAATACTCAGACCAGTCCATCTGTCACCGGCAACTATGCCACATTCAAGTAGCTTAGATCACCTTTCTTCCCCATTCTGATGCTTGATTTGAGCTTCAGCTGATCGTCTTCACCCTGTCTACATGCCCAAATGCACTGAGCTGCCGCCATGTGATTGGCTGATTTTGTATTTGCATTAATGAGCAGCTGAAAAGGTTTACCTAGCAAAGTGGCTGGTGAGTTTATGTCTGTGTTTAACTAAGTTGCCTCTGTGTTGCATTTGCGTACACACAGCAAATCTCTTATTCTTCCTGCAGAAAACAGATCTGAAAAGTAAAGAGCCTCAACAACAACTTGATGGAGTGTCACTACCGATTGATGAGAGGATATCTGTAAAGGTGTGCCTGCATTCATTCGGTCATCAAAGTAGAGCTTTAGCTCTTCAGCTAGAACTGATATAAACTGCTGACTGCACAGTGCTGCGCGCTTCATGGCAACTGATTTTCTTTATATAAGACCGTGAACTTAGAAACAAAAGTTAAGAGGGATTTCAGGGGTCTATATGTGCACGACAAGCTGAATGTTGATAAGTATTGATGCAAGCATTTTTGAAATATTGAGGCAAAAAATATAGCCTTAACCTCATCGTCACCCGAATGTGTGCAAGCAGAAATATGTATCTTATTTTGATAGAAGATGGTATTCTGTAAGTTTTGTATTTCCTTAAATTCTAAGTGTCACATGAGCTTAACTGAGCGGTGTGGCTGGTTGACTCTGACTTTTTGTTTTTTCTCTTGCAGGAAAAACTGAGAGAGGAGAGAAATAAAGAATACAACCTCTTCCTCCAAGAACAAGCTCAAATCAGAACGGTAAAGAGGAGAACGTCTTTTGTCAGTCCCAAGGTAAGAAGACTGATGACTCAATAGGCAGATCGTGCACAATAACGCTAGTGTGTTTGGTGCAATAATCCATGCAATTTTTATAGCACACTTTAAAGGATTCTCTATCAGTAGAAATGCTTCTCCATTTATCAGGTAGATACAGCTCACTGAGTACTTGAAAGACAAATAACGAAAAGCACTCTGTTACAAAGTAAATCTTTTTTCACATTGAATTTCTTCCTCACATTCTCATTTTCAGCCTGGACAGATTCACACTTCAGATGGCTTGAAAATTTCTCCCCCAGCCTCTCCCCTGTCATCCCCTCACAAACATACCCACACAAACATAGTCCCCAGTCACAATGAGAGGAAAGATGCTTCCACTCTGACCGAGGTGTTCAACGATGGAGAAATCAGGAGTCCAGTTCAGAGGCGGCGAAGACGCTGGCAAATCTTCAGAGCAGAGCCCTACAGCTCTGAAGACGAGCTAAACACAGACAGAGGGGATGAGTTTGATTTGAGATACAGGAGGAGGAACGACAGGCACACTCAAGAGCCTGGGTACAAAGAGGAGATGACAGCGCAAGAGTGCAGAGTGAAGAAGTATCCTTTTTTTTTCTGGAAAATGATTTGAATTACTGGTAGTTTCATCCGTTACCATATAAATGAGATGAGATTGCTCCTCTGCCAAATTTCACTGTCCTGTCTGTTTCTATGGCAGGGCTTCTCAGGACATAAAGGAGACAGTGGCTCCTACAGTTTCTCATCAGAAGACCAATGACACAATTTGGAAGTCTGAGTAAGCAAGTTTATGTTTTTTGACCCCTGCTTCTAGAAAGTTGTTAATGATCTCAGCTCCTAACTGTACACTAGCAATAATGTTAGCTTATAAATGCTTTGCCCTGGGCAAAAGGTTTTGCAGCAATGTGATTTATGATGATGAAACAGTGGTCACATATAGACAAGGGCGGCCAACAACATCCCCCTGGAAAGTCTCATAAATTTTCAGAATCAATACCATCAGTACCATAATTGATTATACTGGTATCTGCTGCCATATTCAGTTATTGCTCTTCAGCACTTTTGCCTGCTGTTGCATTTCATTGTTCCTGAACTACACTCAGTAACCTGGTAACATGAGGTGCTGTGATAGAGAGTGAGCCTTGGCCCTTTTCCAGGCAAAAAATTGCTCACCTTAGAGTTTATCAGAAGAGCTGGATTGATGAAGCACAAGCCTTTGCTCTCTGTCTCTGAGTTATAGCCCTCAAAGCTCTGCAGCCACTGTGTGACATAAAATCGTAGCTGGGTGTGGCTTAAAGAGGAAGTTATTGCAGTGATGTTACCCTTACATGCTGTCAGTAATTGGGTGACTCTTATGGAGAGTCCCGTTCTGTTTGTGTATCTGTATTCAATAGTGTTCAAGTGCCAGCCAGCATGAAGATGGCTGCAAGATCTGCTGTCAGGAAGGATAAGGCTGATTTTGCTACTGGACTGCTGATAGGTAAAAAACATTCTTACTACACAGATAATAAATGCAATTTATCAATTAAAGTCATATTTCAGAACTTAAGCAGTATTTTAATGACTCTACGTCTTGATGCAGGAATAACAGAAGAGCAGGAGACAACTCAGATGAGGAAAGAACAATACAGGCAGGAGTTACTGAGACAAATTGCTGAAAAGCAGAGGAAGAAGATGGAGTAAGTATTTATTCTCAAAATCATCATTTTCATCAGAGTCCTTTAAGCTAGCTCAACCCTTATGATCTACAAAGCATGATAACAAACTACTGATCGCTGGTCACCTCTCTTCTTAACTTAGAGAAGACCTGTCGAAGCTAGGTTAAGAAGAGAAGTGATGAGAGTTAGAGGGGGCAAGGATGAGATGGTTTGGACATGTGGAGAGGAGGGATAGCACATATATTGGACGAAGGGTGTTGAAGATGAAGCTGCCAGGCAGGAGGAAACAAGGAAGACCACAGAGAAGATTTCTGGGTGTCGTGAAGGAGGACTTGCGGAGGAGTGTGACAGAGGAGGATGCTAGGGATAGGGTGAGATGGAGGCTGTTGATCATGTTGTGGAGACCCCTAAAGGGAGCAGCTGAATAAAAAAGAAGACATAGAAAACAACATCAAGCCTCTGACGTTGTTCTCTGTCCTTTTTTTCTCTTTAGGGAGAAAAGACTTGAGCTGAGAGTTGACCCTGAAAAAGAGGTAGGAGAATAGCATTAAAAGATCTGGCTAGCAAAACCTTTAAACAGCAGAAACATAATGTTTGTGTCAGGTCTGGATTTGTTATTATAACTTTCATAGGTTGTGGAGTCTTGGAGAAATTACTTGAAAGAAGTGCCACCTAATCTTATCCTTGATATATATGTTGTCTTTCTTTGATGATTGTGTTCTGGACCACACGTAATCTGTTCCAGCCTGACCGGATACAGCAGCTAGGGTCTGTGAATCGTCACTATAACAGCCTGAGCCAGGATGTTCTTCACAAGCTAGGAAAAGATCTAGAGGCAGAAGGGAAGCACCTAAATCCAAGTCTTGAAAATGGCAAACCCACTGAGAATGCAGATGAGAGAGCCCCCCCAGGAAAGTCCCAGGTGGACTTGATTACAGCTCTCAGACAACTGCCTGGGAAGACTGTGCCTTCAAATGGGATGGAATTACCGCAAGGTGTCCCCTCACTGGACTATTTTAGTGAGGACTACCACAGAGACTTCTCAAACATCCTAGGAGAGGTGACCATCCCAAGGTAGCTCACATTTGCTTCGATTAAATGAATAAAATTAGCAGCCCTGCTATACACTCACTGGAGTGTTGGTAACTCTGTTTCAGGGTTGCGAGTGTTGCTCCTCCTTTACCTCCCATTGTACCTCACAATTACAAGACTCCATATGATGCAGATTATTACTACTATGGAACCAGGAATCCATTAGATCCTCATCTTCCTCATCTTCCTCACAATCCAAGTAATGTAACTATCTGTTTCACAAATATGTATTTACTAAATGTTTCTTGTTTTTATCCACATTTTTTTAGACTTATGTTGTTGATTATTGCTAGCAGTTTTTAAAGCAGACAACGACTGGTTTGATTTCAGTGTGGTGATGTTTAGATTGCTGGAGTTGAAAAACGTGTTGCTATCCAGTTTGTGTAAAGTCAACATTACAAAGAAACTGCAACAACCTATTAACGAAATTAAAATAAACCCTTACATTTACTGTGATAGATGACCTGCTGCACTTAACGCAACTGTCACCTCCATGCAAATCATATGAATGTCGCTTTAAGCTTCAGAAAAGCTTAAAGCAACATTCATGAAAACAGTAATGTTACTGTTTCTCCTTTTCTACAGCTGAAGGCAACATTAATGATAATACTATATGCAAGTGGTGTGTTTGGTTACAGTTATTTCTTTTCTATTTTAATATTACTGCCAAATTCCTGCTCTTTATTTGAGCTTTGTTTGTGGCAGTCA